>NC_057803.1:81144606-81305721 GCF_018294505.1 Triticum aestivum | reverse complement strand
CGGCAAACATGTGTGCGAGGGAACCTTCTTTTCCTTTGTTGAAAAAGAAGAAAGAAGGGAAAATAACGATATGGAGCCCTTCGGCTCGTTACTGCTTACCGGATGTAGGTGTTGCACAAAGTGTAAGATAACGCATGCGAGAAAGAAACTAATGCATGAAATGGACAAGTTGTGCGGAGCACATGGGGTTCTTTTTATGCACGGGATCTGCGCCCGGCTTTGTACAAAGGATTACATGCAACAGCGGCAAGACTTGTACAAAAGGTGGTTGCCGGAACGGGGTTCCGGCAGCCGCGCCCTACGGGAAAACTTACGAAGATGTTCTATGTTCCAGGAGTTGCTCACCGGAATGCCATCTTCGGTCTCAAGGCGGACAGCGCCAGGCCTTGTGACTCGTCTCACCCGATAAGGGCCTTCCCACTTCGACGTCAACTTGTTGGAATTCTTGGCGGACTGAACGCGCCGAAGAACAAGGTCGCCTTCCTCGAAGCTTCTGGCTTTAACTTTGCGGCTATGGTAGCGGCGCAAAGCTTGTTGGTATCGAGCAGCTCGTACAGCAGCCTGAAGACGATCTTCCTCAAGGAGCAGCACGTCATCTTGTCGCAGCTGTTCTTGCTCAAACTCATCATAAGCGAGCACTCGAGGTGATCCGTATACGAGTTCCGTGGGGAGAACTGCCTCTGCTCCGTAGACTAGAGCGAAAGGTGTCTGGCCAGTGGCTCGATTTGGCGTCGTTCTGATCGACCAAAGAACCACTGGCAGCTCCTTGATCTAGTTTCTTCCGCACTTGCGCAGCCTGTCGAAAGTTCTGGTCTTGAGCCCGCGCAGCACTTCAGCATTTGCCCTCTCTGCTTGACCGTTGCTTCTCGGATGGGCAACAGAAGCGAAGCAGACCTTGGCGCCAAGGTCTTGGACGTACTGCATGAAGGTGCGGCTCGTGAATTGCGTGCCGTTGTCGGTGATGATCCTGTTAGGGATCCCGAAACGGCAAACAATTGACCTGAAGAACTTGACTGCTGACTGTGCTGTCACCTTCCTCACTGTCTACACTTCCGGCCACTTTGTGAACTTGTCGATTGCGACGTACAAGTACTCAAAGCCCCCGACAGCTCGGGGGAAAGGGCCGAGGATATCGAGCCCCCAGACCGAAAATGGCCAGGATAAAGGGATCGTCTGGAGAGTTTGAGCTGGCTGGTGTATCTGTTTGGAGTGGAACTGGCACGCTTCACACTTGGTTACTTGTGCAGTTGCATCCTGGAGGGCTGTCGGCCAAAAGAAGCCTTGCCGGAAAGCTTTGCCGGCAAGTGCCCTTGCGCCTATGTGGTGGCCACATATGCCTCCATGTATCTCTGCCAACAGCTTTTGTCCATCTTCCCGGCAAATACACTTCAATTTCACACCGTTGAGTCTTCTTCTGTACAGTATGCTATCGACAAACTGGTACATACTTGACTGCCGGGCTACTCTTTCCGCTTCTTCTTGCTCTTCGGGAAGTTCTCCTGTCTGAAGGAAATGGACAATCTGCTGTGCCCATGCTGGAGCTTGTGGCTCGACAACAAGGACTAAAGGCACATCTGCTGCTGCGGGAACATCCGCTTCTACGGCAAGGACTTGTGGCCCTGCCGGAGCTTGATGTTCCCCGGCAAGCTTGCCAGAGCAAAACTTGTCGGGAGTGTCTGCTTCAACGGAACAAACCATAAGGTTTGTCGGAGCAAACTGCCCCTCAGCATTCTTGGTGTTGATCTTGGGGACTTTCTTGGCGGCGGCTTCGGGGAGCTCTGCCGGAAAGTAGTCGCCAGAAACCAACTTCCTCTTCTTGCTTTGTCCAGTTGAGGGTGTTACGGATGGTTGAGTCAACTTGAGCACAAAGATCCCTGGTTCCACAGGTAACTTTAGTGCGGCGCACTTTGACAGGCCATCAGCAATGTCATTCTGAGCTCTCGGGATATGTTCCATCTGTAGGCCGTCAAAGTGCTCTTCTAGCTTCCTCACTTCATCAACATATGCTTCCATCAATGGACTCTGGTAGTTCTTGTTCACTTGGCGGACGACAAGCTGTGTGTCACCCCTGACAATGAGCTTCTTGATCCCAAGGTCTGCTGCGATTCTGAGACCGGCAAGCAATCCTTCATACTCTGCAGTATTGTTGGTTGCTTTCTCCTTGGGAAAGTGCATCTAGACTACGTATTTGAGGTGCTCTCCGGTGGGTGCGACAAGCAGCACGCCCGCACTAGCGCCTTGCAGCGAGAAGGCACCATCAAAGTACATCAGCCACTCTCTGCTTGCCTCTTTGACGGGGATGCTTGTCTCTGGATTTTCTTCATCTGGGGTTGGTGTCCACTCTGCTATGAACTCTGCCAATGCTCTGCTTTGGATAGTTGAAGTGCTCTCAAACTTGAGGCCAAAGCTTGACAGTTCCAGTGCCCACTCGACAATCCTGCCTGTTGCTTCTGGATTTTGCATATCCTCTTCAGCGGAAAGCGAGTGACGACTGTGATTTCATGTGCTTGGAAGTAATGGCGCAGCTTTCTTGAGGCCATGAGGAGGCCGAAAAGCAACTTCTGCACGCCAGAGTACCTTGATCTAGCCCCCTGCAGAAGGGAACTGACAAAGTAAACCAGACGCTGCACCATTCTCTTCTGCATCTTATCGTGCTCCTGCGCAGATCCATCTTTGTCGGGACCAGAGCTTGTCGGTGAAGCCCCCTGCTTGTCGCTGGATGCATCTGCTATGGTCGCTGGCTCATCGTCTGCCTCCCTCTCCGCCACTAACGCAGCACTAACCACTTGATTGGTTGCCGCTATATACAGCAGCAACTTCTCTTGCGGCTTAGGTGCGACAAGTGTTGGAGTGGAGGACAGGTATCTCTTCAAGTCCTGCAGCGCAGCCTCCGCCTCCGGAGTCCATTTCATTGGACCTGCCTTTTTCAAAATTTTGAAAAATGGCAGGGCGCGCTCAGCAGATCTAGAGATAAACCTGCTGAGAGCAGCCACGCAACCGGCAAGCCTTCGTACATCCTTGACGCGCTTTGGTGCTTCGATCTGCTCAATGGCCTTGATCTTGTCGGGATTGGCTTCAATTCCCCGTTGAGACACGAAGAATCCGAGAAGCTTGCCGGAGGGGACTCCAAACACGCACTTCTCGGGGTTAAGCTTGAGGTTGATCTTGCGCAGATTTGCAAATGTCTCGTCTAAATCTTGAATCAGGGTCGCCCTGTTCTTGCTTTTGACCACTATGTCATCCATGTAAGCTTCCACATTTCTGTGCATTTGCGGCTCAAAAGCGTGGTGGACTACCCTTGCGAATGTTGAACCAGCATTCTTCAAACCGAAAGGCATCCGTACGAAGCAGTACGTGCCACACGGGGTGATAAATGCGGTTTTCTCTTCATCCTCTTCTGCCATGAAGATCTGATGGTATCTTGAGTATGCATCAAGAAATGAAAGCAAATCACATCCGGCTGTGGAGTCAACAATCTGGTCAATTCGCGGCAAGGGAAATGGGTCTTTGGGACAAGCTTTATTAACATCAGTGAAGTCAATACAAAGTCTCCATTTCCCGTTAGCCTTGCGCACAACAACAGGATTGGCCAACCACGTGGGATGGAGCACTCCTCTGACAAGGCCTGCTGCTTCCAACTTCTTGATTTCTTCTGCGATGAATTCTTGGCGCTCCACTGCCTGCTTCCTGACTCTCTGCTTGACAGGCCGCGCATGAGGACAGACGGCAAGGTGGTGCTCAATTACTTTCCTGGGAACACCAGGGATATCAGACGGTTGCCATGCAAACACGTCGACATTCGCCCGCAGGAAAGCAACGAGCGCGCTTTCCTATTTGGGGTCAAGAGTGGCGCTGATGGTGAAGGTACCACCAGCGCCATCCTCCTTGGCGGACACCTTCTTGGTCTCAGGTGGAGCTGCCATTGCCTTCTTACACTTGCCGGTGGAGCTCGATGGTGCGTCCTCGACGGTAGCGCAGCACTCCGAAGAGGTGCGCTTGCCGGAGTGGGCATCAGAGCTCTTGCCGGACTTGGTTTTCTTCTTCCCCCCGGGAGCTTCAGTGGCAAGTATCTTGCGTTCTGCTGCGGCTGTTGCTTCCCGGTAGATCTTGTCGGCACAGATAAGAGCATCCTTCTTGTCGCCAGGGACAGAGATGACACTTATCGGGCCTGGCATTTTCAGTACGTTGTACGCATAGTGAGAGGCTGCCATGAACTTGGCGAGTGCCGGACGGCCAAGGATTCCATTGTAAGGTAATGGAAAGTCAGCAACATCAAATGTGACCCTCTCAGTCCTGAAGTTCAGTTCGCTGCCAAATGTTACCGGCAACGTGATCTTTCCCTTCGACTTGCTCCTTCCCGGGTTGATTCCTTGAAATGTACCGGTCTCTTCGAGCTCGCTGTCGGGGATCTGGAGTTTCTGGAGCACCGCGGAGGAGATCAGGTTCAAGCCGGCCCCGCCGTCAACTAGCATCTTAGTGACCTTGAGGTTGCGGATTGTTGGTGAAACCAACATCGGCAAGCACCCGACCGCAGTTATGCGATCCAGGTGGTCCTCAATATCAAAGATGATAGGCGTGCCGGACCATTTCAGAGGCTTGCATGACTCGACGGGTGGTTCTGCTGCATTAACTTCCCGCACCCACTGCTTGAGCTGACGGTGCGAGGTATGCAGAGAAGCACCACCGTCAACGCACAGGACCTCTGTGGCTTTCTGGAACTCCTGCTCATCAGTCTCCTCGTCATCCATGTCTTCATCGTCGTTGTCATCTTCATCCTTGTCGCGGCCGCGGGGAGGTCTGTCTCCTTGCCGCTGCTTGGCCTTGCCGCGGCGTCCTCCTCGGCCGGGACGTTTCTTGCCGGATCCCCCAACACCTTCCTGGGCCTTCTCCTTGTCGCGCCGCTCGTATTCAGCTTTCTGTTGCTCAACAAGCTGCTCGACTTTCTTACAGTTCTGGAGATCATGGCCCTTGGTGCGGTGGATCTTGCAATACTGCTTGTTAGTGCCGTCCTGCTTGTCGGCGAGCGCCACCTCCGCGGCAACCTCCTTGCCGGAGTCACCAGCTTTGTCTTCCTTGGCGCCACCACCGTTGCCGGACTACTCAACAACTAGCACCTCTTTGCCTTTCCTCATTCTATTGTTCCGCCGCCGATTTTTCCTTGACGGGGCAGCATCTTCACTGTCAGATCCTCCCGCTCCTACATTCTCTCCGGGGAGTCTCCTCCCTTCCTCAGCACGTGCACACTTGTCGGCCAGTGCATATAACTCACTGACGTCCCTGATCTTGCACATCGCCATTTCCTCCCGCATCCTGCGGTTCCGCACATTCTGATGGAACGCGCTGATCACCGCGGCAGGGTGGACGTCTGGGATGTTGTGCTGCACACTGCTGAATCTCTGAATGTACTTGCGCAGGGGCTCTCCTTCCTTTTAGGCGAGCAGATGAAGATCACTCTCCTGGCCATGAGGCTTGTGTCCGCCTGTGAAGGCGCCGACAAACTGATGGCACAGATCAGCCCAAGAAGATATGGAGTTGTCCGGCAAGTGCATGAGCCAGGACCTGACGTTGGGCTTGAGTACTAGCGGGAAGTAGTTGGCAAGGATCTTGTCATCTCGTCCCCCAGCAGCCTGCACCGCAATGGTGTAGATGCTTAGGAATTCTGACGGATGCGTCTTGCCGTCGTACTTCTCCGGTACGTCTGGCTTGAAGTTTTTCGTGCTGGGCCACTGGACTTGCTGCAGCTCGCGAGTGAACCCAGGGCAACCTACCGTGTACGGCAGATCGCCTGGTTCCCCTGGCGCATGCATGTCATCAGAGGTCCCAACGCGCTTGTCGGATTGACGTCGCGCTTCTCTTCGGCGCTCGATGCGAGTTCGAGCGTCTTCTTGTTGTCGATCATGAAGAACTTGGCGCTGATCGCGACGAGCTCGTGGATCCGAAGATGCGGTGGAGTCGCTGTCGAGGTGGATCCGGCGAGTCGGTGATCTTGGCCTTCGGGGTGGTGATTGCATGGTAGTTGCACCTCCACCCGTTTCGTCGCCACCGGCTCGCGCCCGGCAACCCTGCCGCGGCGGCGACGCGCTCGGCCGCCGTGGAGTGTCGCCGTTGGCGTAGCCGATGAGACTCTGAATGGTGGCCCTCCATTCGTCAATCTTGTCCGACGTCGGAGGGTAATCTAGGAGAAGTTGAGCTCGCGCCAAAGCTTCTGCTGGAGTGGTGGGTGGCAGGGGCGGACGGCGCGAGGAGCGGGACGTGCTCGAACTTCTAACTATGTTAGAAGGAGCAGTATCCCATCCAGGTGACCGTGCCCCGCTCGTGCCAACATGCTGGCGTGCATGCTGGTCTTGAGCGCCCCGAGATCCACCAGCTTGGTCTTGGCCTATCATGCGTATGGCATTGCTAGTGCCGTGACGCTGTTGGTCTTGCGCTTCCTGAGAGTGGCGTGGAACATGTACAGTCGCCGAGGTTTGTGCAGCCTTGTTCTTGGACCTGGCGGCATCATGAGCTTCCTCGTCGACGTCCATTCTTCCGCCGGCGTCCATTCCACCACCCGTTTGCTCCAACGATGGCGGAAGTGACGTGGACGGAGCGGCTGACGCCGAAGTCTTCTTCTTCGGTGGCATGTTGATGAAGGGAATGAAGATCTAGCTTGTGTGAATGCCGGATCAGGTTCACACAATCTCGACGCCCCCCTACCAGGCGCGCCAAAGATGTCGGGGAAACTGATCCTCGAACACCTATGGGGCCGGCGGACCGGGCCCCTTTCGGTTCGGCGGGGGGCGGAGATCGCATGAAGAGCAGATCGAGGCGAAGCACACGAGCAGTTTACCCAGCTTCGGAGCTCTCCGGGGAGATAACACTCCTACTGCTGCTTGTCTAGTTCTATTATCCTATGTTCTTCCTCTAGAGAGAGCGTAGTGTCTTTCTGGGTTACGAATGAGTCGAACCGACCGAACCCTCGCTACGTTGCGCATGGGCCTCCTTTTATACGCTAAAGGGGTCACCAACAGGTGGCAACGCAGAGAAGGGAACAAATGTAAAAAGTGAGGTGGTTGGTACAGTTACTTGTACAGTGCACCCTACCTAACCCTGACGGCAGGGGACAAGGGCATTAAATGCCCGTCTGAGTCGCCCAAACAGTGCAGAAAAGGACCGTTAGGGGCGCCACCATTCGCCACGATGGCGATCCTGTCAGCCTCGCATGCCACTGCGCACCGCTGGCTGCACAGCCTCCCGCCACGCGCGCCTGGAGAGGCCCCCAGGGCGACACGTTGGTGGATGCGCTGGAGCGTGGGCACAGAGTGGCCGCCTGCCGCGGCAAGCGCCTTGCCGCTGCTGTTATCTTGTCGGGTCCGGAAGGTTGTCGCTCACCGGGCCTCGAGGTACCTGGGTTGGTCTTCCCGGCAAGCTCCTCTTGCCGGGGCCTTGTCGCCTTACCGGAGCGCGTGGCGCGTCGCGGCAAGTTCCTTCGCGTGCCCTGGTTGGCCTTCCCGGCAAGCTCATCTTGCCGGGGCCTTGTCTCCTGAGCTTAAATACTTTGTTCTTGAATGGCTCCAAGGGAACCATGGAGGATCTTGGCATTCGCCCGACAAGCCTTGCCGCGGGGTGCTGCAACTACCCGTGCACAAGTTCGGGGTACTAGGGTACCCCTATTCTAGTACACCGACACACTTCGATTGTCGGAGAGGTATCTCTGGGCCCTCTCGGTAATGCACATCAGATAAGCCTTGCAAGCATTGCAACTAATGAGTTAGTTGCGAGATGATGTATTACGAAATGAGTAAAGAGACTTGCCGGTAACGAGATTGAACTAGGTATTGAGATACCGATGATCGAATCTTGGGCAAGTAACATACCGATGACAAAGGGAACAAAGTATGTTGTTATGCGGTCTGACCGATAAAAGATCTTCGTAGAATATGTGGGAGCCAATATGAGCATCCAGGTTCCGCTATTGGTTATTGACCGGAGACATGTCTCGGTCATGTCTACATTGTTCTCGAACCCGTAGGGTCCGCACGCTTAACGTTATGATGACAGTTTCATTATGAGTTTATATATTCTGATGTACCGAAGTTAGTTTGGAGTCCCGGATGTGATCACGGACATGACGAGGAGTCTTGAAATGGTCGAGACATAAAGATTGATATATTGGAAGCCTATGTTTGGACATCGGAAGTGTTCCGGGTGAAATCGGCATTTTACCGGAGTACCGGGAGGTTACCGGAACCCCCCGGTAACCTAATGGGCCTTAATGGGCCTAGTGGAGGAAGAGGAGAGGAGGCCTAGGGGCTGCCGCATGCCCCTCCCCCCCCCAAGTCCGAATTGGACAAGGAGGGGGGCAGCGCCCCCCCCCCCCTTTCATTTCCTCCCTCTCTTCCTTCTTCCCCAAGTCCTAATCCAACTAGGGAAAGGGGGGGAGTCCTACTCCCGGTAGGAGTAGGACTCCTCTTGCGCGCCTCCTCCTAGGGCCGGCCGCACCCCCCGTTGGCTCCTTTATATACGGGGCAGGGGGCACCCCTAGACACACAAGTTGATCTCTAAGATCGTTCTCTTAGCCGTGTGCGGTGCCCCCTTCCACCATAGTCCTCGATAATATTGTAGTGGTGCTTAGACGAAGCCCTGCGACAGTAGAACATCAAGATCGTCACCACGCCGTCGTGCTGACGGAACTTTTCCTCGACACTTTGCTGGATCAGAGTCTGGGGATCGTCATCGAGCTGAACGTGTGCTAGAACTCGGAGGTGCCGTAGTTTCGGTGCTTGATCGGTCGGGCCATGAATACGTACGACTACATCAACCGCGTTGTGCTAACACTTCCACTTCCGGTCTACGAGGGTACGTAGACAACACTCTCCCCTCTCGTTGCTATGCATCACCATGATCTTGCGTGTGCGTAGGATTTTTTTTGAAATTACTACGTTCCCCAACAGCGTGCTCCTGCCTCCCGTGGCCAGCTGTGATGCCACGGAAGCCTCACCGCCCCCTACTACTCCCACCGCTGGCCAGGTCATCCCTCTACTCACCCACACCCCCTGTTATTCTGCGGCAACAACAGCCTCACACCGCAGCCGAACCAGTGAACCCTCATACTCCTCTTCGCGTGGGCATCCACTGGTGCGTCTTCCCCGGCTCCGAGTTGTCCCCTTCCTAGTCCTCGCCGTCGTCCACCTCCCTGGTGCTCTCGGCGCGGCGTGGTCAACGACCGACTTCCATGGAAGAGTACTGTACATGGAGAGGCTGACAGCTGGGTCCACGGCAGCCGCAAGGAAGTGCCTCCTTATTACGCGGAAAATAATTATTCCTCCACCTGACAGCGGGGACCCACTGGATGGGCCACCAGTATTTTGCGAAAAAAATCGTTTCCCCCTGACTGCTGGGACCCACCGGATGGGTCACCGTATTTCACGAAAAAAACGTTCCCCCCGCTGTCAGCTCGGACCCACCGGAAGTGCCTCCTTATTACGCACAAAAAAATGAATACTCCCCCGGCTAGCTGGGACCCACCTTGCTGGGAGACTGACTTGTGGGCCTACTAAGTTGATGGGGACGAAGGGCTTCGTCAACTTAGTCAATATGAACGATTCTAACTCCAGTGACCGTACGATATCCATCCAACGGTCGTAGTGCTTCTTCAACCTCTGGTCTTCTTGCTCCAGCCGCCCAAATCAGCGTCGGTCGTGCCGCATGCTCCTTCCTCCCATGGTCGGTTGTGCTGCCGCAGAGGCCTCACCGCCCCCTACTATTCCCACCGCTGGCCAGGCCCTGCGGCGACGGCAGCCTCACACCGCAGCCAAACCAGTGAACCCTCGTAGTCCTCTCCGCGCGGACTTCCACTGCCGCGTCGTCCCCTTCCTAGGCCTCGCCGTCATCCACTGCCGTGGTGCTCTCCGCGCGGCGTGGTCAACGTGGTCAAAGAACGACTTCCATCGGAAGAGTACTGTATGTGGAGAGGCTAACAGCTGGGTCCACGGCCACATCCCAGTTTTTTTGTGATTTGCCAAGTAAGTCGCTTTGTCGGGCCTGTTGGGCTGCAAATCTTTCAAGACGAGGAGAGCTTTCATTCGGCTGGCCGAGAAAATGGCCCATCAGTAATGAGAAATGGGTTGTACATTTTTAAAACGCATCAAACCGGCAATTAGTTTCAAATATCTTTTTTTCATTTTAAGATTTTAAATTACATTAATTTTTATGCGTGGAGAATTTGTTGGATTTATATTGATATACATTTATTTTTAAAATTAGTTTGAATGTGAGTCAAAATTTCGGGATTAAAAACAGTTCGGACCGCACCGAAATATGCAAAATTTCGTATAATTTTTTAACCGTTGCCACAATATGGGCTGTAATGCTAACAAAAAGAATATGGGATCCAAAAAAACCTTAAGAATTAGCAAATGGGTTGTAAATTATTAAAAATAATGGCAGATGGGCTGTATGCTGTTTTTCACAGATTTGAGGCTTTCCTGAAAAAAGGTTGACGCACAAGCACTGACTGTTGGATGTCCATCCAACGGCCGTTGTCCTTCCTGCTCCAGCCGCTCAAACAAGCGCCGGAGTGACTGCCTGCTCCCTCCTCCTCGCGGCCGGCTGTGCTGCCGCGCAGGCCTCACCGCCCGACCGTACTCCCATCGCTGGCCTAGCCATCCCTCTACTCACCCACACCTGTTGTTATTCTCCGGCGATGGCAGACGAATCAGTAAACCCTCGTATAGTCGTACTCCCCTCCGCGTGGGAAACAACTGCCGAGTCTTCCCTGCCTCCGTGTTGTCCCCTTCCTAGGCCTCACCGTCGTCCACCGCCCTGGTGCTCTCGGTGCGGCGTGGTCAACGTGGTCAAGGAACGACTTCCATCGGACGTGGACTATACATGGAGAGGCTGACAGCTGGGTCCACGGCCCAACAAGGAAGTGCCTCCTTATTACGCGGAAAATAATGATTCCTCCACCTGATAGCTAGGACCCACCGGACGGGCCACTGTATTTCGCGAAAAAAACGTTTCCCCCTGACTGCTGGGACCCACTAGCTACATCTTCGCACGCAAGGAAGTGCGTCCGGGCAAAAAAACGATTCGCCCCCTGACTGCTGGGACCGACCAGCTACATCTTCGCAGGCAAGGAAGTGCCTGACAGTCGGGACCCACCTGGTCGAAGCATACGTATCGTTTTCATTCTAGTCGCGAACGTGTACGTACATACTGGTCGATGTAGAGGCGCGCACCTGTTGTAGTAGAGGCGCGCACGTGTCGTAGTAGATGCGCGCACATAGCATTTACACGTACGTACGGCGGCCAGGGTGCAAGAAAGAAATACGGCCACATATGTGTACATACGGGCGGGGTCTCGAACGCCTACTCGTGCATACGTACGACCAGGGCTCGTGTACATGGCTGGGTCGGAACGGAGAAACAGCGTCGTCGTGTTCATGGGGAGGCAACATAATGCGTCGTGTTCATGGGGAGGCAACGGAATGCTCGTGTTCATGGGGAGGCAACGGAATGCGTCATGTTCATCGGGAGGGCTTGGACGGAACAGGCGCTGGAAACGAGGCATGACGTACCGCAGAACGGAGGAAACGACCTTGTGTTCGACCGGCCACGTTCAAAACAGGATCCTGTTCATCGGGAGGGGTCTGGTGTACCGCAAAACAGAGGAAACGGACCTCCTACGGTCGAAACGGGGGTCCTGTTTAACGGGAGGGGTGTGGCGTACCGCAAAACGGACAAAACAGATTTGTGTTGGAGCACTACGGTCGAAACGGGGGTCCTGTTCATCGGGAGGGGTGTGGCGTACCGCAAAACGAGACTCCACGGGATACTGTTCATCTCCACCGTCGACCTCCTCCAGCCTCCATGGGCTCCTGTTCATCCAGCCTCCATCGCGCGCTACTCCACCTGCTATTGTTCAACCACCCCTCCACCTTCTACTGTTCATCCAGCCCTCCACACCACGGGGTCCTGTTCAACCACCCCTCCACGGGCACCCCTCCACCGTCTACTATTCATCCAGCCCTCCACACCACGGGGTCCTGTTCAACCACCCCTCCACCGTCTACCGTTCATCCAGCCCTCCACACCATGGGGTCCTGTTCATCCACCCCTCCACAGGCTACTGTTTATCCAACCCTCCACCACACCACGGGGTCCTGTTCATCCAAAGGCAACGCCACCGCTCATTGTTCATTCAACCCCCCCCCCCCCCCCCGCAACACTCACTGTTCATCCCATCGATCGGCTTCAGTTAGCAGCAGTAGCGAAGGAATCGCTCGATCGGGTTCAGTTAACAGCCGTCGATCGATTGCTCGGGTTCAGTAACGTGTAGCCTGTAGTGCAATCACTCGGGTTCAGTTAGAGCCCAACACCTTGCTCGGGTTCAGTTAGAGCCAACGCCTCGCACACACGCGCGTACGTGTACGAGAGAAACGCGCATCGCTCGGCCCCCGACCTCCCACCGTAATCGGGAACTCCCCAAAATTTTCCTCCCCCTCGCTTCTACCACGGTTTTTTTCATCATGGACGGCCCAAATAATGTCATGCAGTTGCGTCTCCGGCCCGCCCAGGACGAAAAGCCCATTTTCTGTCATGATTTTTTGTCATAGAAGTCGGAGCCCACCACATCTATGATGATACCGGGTTTTATCACAATTATCGTCATAGAAGTGTCATATGTATGACAAAAAAAAATTCGTTCGGCCCAAAGTGTCACGGATGTGTCTTTTTTTGTAGTGATGTATCAAGTTTTCGGTTAATACAATTCTAGCATGAATAATAAGCATTTATCATGATATAAGGAAATATAAATAACAACTTTATTATTGCCTCTAGGGCATATTTCCTTCATATACCCCCTGATACAATCCATAGATTCATCAAAACAAGCAAACAACGCAACAAAAACATAATGTGTTAAAAACAGAACATTCTGTAATAATTCGAACAATGACCATACTTCTATAACTCCAAAAATTCTGAAATATTTGAACAACGTGGGAAATTAGTATATAAATTATGTGTAAAAAATTCAGAATTTTATCACGCCCCAGAAAATTTTAACAATTCTGCTACTCGACACAAAAGTTTCTGTTCTTGCAGAGAATCAAAGCAACTATAATCAAAATCATCCCAAAGGCTTTACTTGGCACAAACACTAATTAAAACACAAAAACGCAACCATAACAGTAGCATGAGTATGTGCACACCTAAAAACAGATAAAAACTATAAAAATTAAGATAACTATTGGCTTGCCTCCCAACTAGCGTTTTTACGCCCCTAGCTAGGCGTAATGCATATTTTCAAGTGTTGTCATCCTTCGTTTTTGCAATTTTGATGGGGCTTTTCTCAAACCCTAGAGGTTCTTTACGTTTCCCATTATTTTCAGAAAATCAAGCAATTTGTATATCTAAGGCATCTAACGCTTATTGCAAAGAGTAATCAATGTATTCGTGCGGTTGAGATTCCCACTAATATTTTTGAGAGGTTCACTAGATTTTTGCAACTCAACCAATTTTTGTGCATACCACCTATTTTTTCCAAGATTTAAATTCCCTCTTGAGTGTAATTAAATCACTTTTGTGGAGGAGGGGGTTCCCACTATTCCTGCCACTACTTCATAAGCAATGATGGAATCACATTCAATAAAATTCCCTTTTGTAGCAAAATCCAGAAGTTGTCTATTAGGCATGGTGAGCCCTACATGAAAATTTTGAAGCAAATTTTCATATCCCCTTTTGTAGTGCAAATACAATAATATTCCATCATTCTATACCAAGCATATTTCAAATTCTCTCGTTGCTTTTGTTTGAAGTAGAGAACCTCAAAGTCTGGAGAAAAAGGAGGGATAGTAATGCTGGTAATAGCGACAAAGCAAGCAAACAAGCAAAAAGGCAAATGAAAAAAAATTGTGAAAACATTTTAGAAGTGGGGGGAAGGTGAAAATGAGAGGCAAATGAAAAATAATGTGAATGTAAGGAGATGAATGTTTATGTGATGGTACTTGATAGATGTGATGATGTCTCCCCGGCAACGGCACCAGAAATTCTTCATGCTACTTGTTAGCTGCGTTGGGATTTCCTCGAAAATGAGAGGATGATGCAGTACAGTGGAGATAAGTATTTAGTTTCCCTCAGTTAAGAACCAAGGTTATCAATCCAGTAGGAGAACCACGCAACACCTCATTAGCAGTACCTACACAGAAAATAACAAGTACATGTACCCAATGCAAACAAGGGGTTGTCAATCCCTCGGTGGTTAATCGCAAGGATCAAATCTTGTAATGATAGATAGATAGCACAAAAACACAAAATAAAAATAAGTAAATAAAATTGTAGCAAGGTATTTTTGAATTTTACTATACCAGTAATAATGTACGTGCAATGCATGTTTATATTAGGTAGGATATTAGTTGCACATTATATTAGGTAAGATATATCTATTGCACATTGGTATTCGGTAAGATATCAATTACTTTCTCGCGGGAATGGTAGGATAATAATTACATGACAGATTTCATGGGATATCATTGAGTCAAAACGTGTTTATAACCAATGGCAGTGGTGGGTAATTAGAGCGTTAAACGTGTTTGGTGCTCAACATTGGAGCGATTTCAACCGCTAGATAATATGATTTGACGGTTGTGATAGTTTGGATCTGCCCCTTTGGGTCTTTTTATATAGGTATAGATAATTGACCTGGGGGCCATAATTTCAGTAGAGGCTTCTCTCTTGAAAATAACATACGGTGGGTACACAAATTACTGTTGGGCAATTGACAGGAAAGCGGATAATCATGAAGATATTCAAGGCAATGATCATGTTTATAGGCATCACATACGAGACAAGTAGACCAACTCATGCTTGCATCTACTACTATTACTCCACACATCGACCGCTATCCAGCATGGATCTAGAGTATTAAGTTCATAAAGAACGGAGTAACGCCTTAAGCAAGATGACATGATGTAGACAAAGTAACTCAAGCATGAATAAATCCCATTGTTTTATCCTTAATGACAACAATACAAATACGTGTCGTGTCCCCTTCTGTCACTGGGATATAGATCACCGCAAGATTGAACCCATCACAAAGCACCTCTCCCATTGCAAGAAAAGTTAATCTAATTGGCCAAACCAAATCAATAGATCAGAGAGAAATAGAAAGCTATAATAATCATGCATAAAAGAGTTCAGAAAAGACTCAAATAATATTCATAGATAATCTGATCATAAACTCACAATTCATCGGATCCCAACAAACACACCGCAAAAAGTGATTACATCGAATAGATCTCCAAGAACATCGAGGAGAACATTGTGTTGAAGATCAAAGAGAGAGGGGAAGCCATCTAGCTACTAGCTATGGACCCGTAGGTCTGTGGTAAGCTACTCACGCATCATCAGAAAGGCAGCAAGATTGATGTAGAGCCCCTCCATGGTCGATTCCCCCTCTAGCAGAATGTGGGAAGGCCTCTAGATGGGATCTCGCGAGAACAGAAACTTGCGACGATGGAAAAAGTATTTCGAGTGGCTCTCTGAAGTCAGGGGAATATTTGAGAATTTATAGAGGCGGAATGAGGTCAAGAGGTGCCATGAGGGGCGCACAAACCTAGGGGCGCCCCCTTGGGGCGCGCCTCTCGAGCTTGTCGCTACCTCGTGGCTCGTCAGGTCTTCTCCCAAACCTTTTAGGGTCTCTTCTGGTCCACAAAAAATTAATCCAAAGTTTTTTCTTTGTTTGGTATTGATTTCCTGAAAAGCCAAAAACAAGCAAAAAAAACCTAACACTAGGCATTAGGTTAATAGGTTAGTCCAAAAAATGATATATATATAATTATATAATAAACATCAAAGATTGATACTATAATAGCATGAAACAATCAAAAAATATAGATACGTTGGAGACGTATCACTGCATATAGCAGCCGAAGCTCCAACCTTGCCATCATGTGATAGACCCCCATCCACATGAATTTTGCAAAACCCTTCCGCCGGAGGCTTCCACGAGGGATGTGAAATTGTTCTTTAGATAGCACGCCTAGGTGTCGAGGTTGTCGGCATTGCTTTGATAGACTCAAGTTCATTGATGAACCACTTAACGAACGAATGAGTAGCCATGGGGTTCTGGAATATACTTTCATAAATAGCTTTCCTTTTAGCAGTCCATATTTCCCACAAAGTCACGACCAATTTGACAAATTGAGCATGTGATAATGAGTCCCGGAGATCAAATAACCACCTCTTTGCATTTGGATTGTTATATTTACCTAATAATAAAGTATCGATTGCTTCTGCACGTATGTCGTCAGCAATTTTGCAGAAAACCCCCATAGTTACTGGTAGTTAAGCCGCAATACGGTTTTAAGTAGCAAACGGACAAAAATGTTTCATTTTGCAGAAAACTCCTGTCATTTTCGATAATCAACACGCAGTACTGTTTTAAGTGACCCAGTGAAAATGATTCATGTTTTGAAGAAAGCCCCCTGTAGTTTCCTAAATTCAACCCGTAGCCCATATCATATTTTTTAAAGTCATACCTTTTAAACCATAACTCCAATTTTAACATGTTAGATATGAAATTTGATTATAAATGTATAGAATTTGAATATTATGTTATTTTACTTGTTAATCATTTTTAAAACGTTGTTTAGGGTGCAACCATAATCAATAGTGCACGATCCATCTTTATTTTGTATCAGTGTAGATCCAGATAAAAAATGAACACCTGAGCAAAATCAGATTGGAGACGAAAGTAACCATTTTATAACCACACATGCATGCGACGGCAAAACCTCATAGGGGCAAAGAAAACATATTTCTGATCTTATGCCGAGAGAGAGAGAGAGAGAGAGAGAGAGAGAGAGAGAGAGAGAGAGAGAGAGAGAGAGAGAGAGAGAGGGACGCATTAGGATTGACACGTTCAAACGCGTGATTTTGTGGCCACTGATGTCATGTTGAAATAAGGAACGTGGACCTATTGGGGTCTTGAGTCATGGTTATTAGGGGCGTATATTATTTTTTCTCCTGTTGCAACGCACGGGCTATTTTGCTAGTATAGAGATATAAATATATAGATAGATTTTCGGCCTTTTTAGTGTTGTTTGGGCCTTTTTAGCGTGTGCCAGCTGGCAGCCAGGCTGAGCCAGCCTTTTAAAGTCGCGTGCTAGGTCGATCCACGAGTCCAGGTCTTCGGGCTGGCACTGGCCGCCGTGCCGCGTCAAGCCTTTTGTAGGCCGGCCATGCCATGCCGGCCCGTATGCAGCAGTAATCTAAATCTTTGCTAAAGAAAAAAGCTGTAATCTGAACCTTTTCTCAGAAAAAGCAGCAATTTGAACCTTGCCTTAAAAAAAGCATTAGTCTGAACCCTAGCGGTTCGCCATTGGGCTTTTCACGCCGCCGCCCATCGCCGCCATCGCCGTGAGATGCCTCGTCCGGATATCATGGTGTTCCCGGATTGCATCATCGACTCGGCTGGATTGGGTTTCGCGGTGGGCGCCATAGGCGGCTCCCCGTACCACTTCATCAAGGGCCTTTACAGCTCGCCCAATGGCCGGCGCCTCGCCGCCGGCGCTCAGGCTGTCCGCATAAGCGCACCCCGCATTGGCGGTAGTTTTGCCGCCTATTGCGACCTCATAGAAGCCTTCCGCTTCGCGATGGTCTCGCCGCGCAAGAAGGACGACTCCTGGAGCTTCGTCCTTCCCGGGTTCGCCACCGGCATGTGCCTGCCGGTCGGTCGTGGACCTCGCGCCGTCGGCATCTCCGCGCTCGCGGGTCTAAGCAGTGCCGCCGCGATGTACGAGGCACGCTTCTGGGCCAGGCACATCCGCTATACTAGACCGTATGCGCGGCCACCCTTGGAAGATCCCGGAGTCCCGGACTGACCCGTCCCTTGGTCATCGACTCTGGTTCTAGCGGCTATTTTGATTCCTGAAAGGTGTTTTTTCTTCGATTCCTGAAAGATGATCAAACTAATTAGGCTCACGTCTTGTGGATAGAAGCCGCCGGTGAGCCCCTATAGCTGCAAGAATGTCCGTCTGGTACCATCCCACGGGCCTGCTGTCAACAGCTCATTCCATGGAATTTGGTAGCCGCTAAACTTGTGCTTATAAAACATTTCCTGCTTGGATTGGAAGTATTTTTTTTTTGAGCGCACACGAAAAATACATC
This sequence comes from Triticum aestivum, assembly GCF_018294505.1. Classification (NCBI taxonomy): domain Eukaryota; kingdom Viridiplantae; phylum Streptophyta; class Magnoliopsida; order Poales; family Poaceae; genus Triticum; species Triticum aestivum. Next base: position 81,287,568 of record NC_057803.1, on the reverse strand, counting down.
CAATCCAAGCAGGACCCCTGAGGATTAATCCTGCATTAAGATTACATATATTTACATTAGAACTGTCATATATGTAGTCTTTTGTTTACTAAGAGTTTGGATCCCTCTCTTTCAGTTTCACTTAACTAACCCACAATACTGACCGGTGTCTATCAACTCAAATGGAGACTATATGATATGGATGGTTATGAAGGCACTTAATCAATAAATATGTAATCGTTCAACATGGCAAGCAGTCTGTTAAAATCATACTTCCTCCGTTTCTAAATATAAGTCTTTCTAAAGATTTCACTATGAACTACATACAGAGCAAAATGAGTAAAGCCACACTCTAAAAGATGTCTATATACATCTGTATGTAGTTTGTAGTGAAATCTCTAAAAAGACTTATATTTAGGAACGGAGGGAGTACATGTGTAGAAGTCGCATTTCGATGTTTTCTTGTTTATATTCTTTGTAATTGTTGAGTGCTTGAGTTGACACATATATTTGAACGACTTCTGCTTTAGTTGTCATGCAGTGTGTCAAAAAAGATAAAGAGTCTTGTGATCCAATATGGACATGCTAGTTAAATAAAGCACTAAGATCATACATACAACAACCTAACTGAAACTACGAACTGACATCGTTGGAGAAACCAGCCTCAGAACCATCACTGGTGGAGTCAGTGACGAGAACAATAGAGTCAATCCGGGAGATACTTCAGCCACCTTCGCCCCGTTGGGCCTGGATCCGAAACCAAGGCAACTTGCTCTCTCATCTCCCCCTCTTCACCCCTTTAGTCCAATGCTTCCGCCATCAGGATGCATGGTGATGTGGGCATGAGCTCTTTATCGACCCCATGGCCTCGACCGATGGCGACCACCTCAACCTCCACCATCGTCTCGCCGCCCAATGCTTCGGGGGCTTCCTACCAACCGTTGATATTACCGCTCGTCATCCAAATGTGAGGGCTCTGTTCTGGATCTCTAGACGAAGCTGCCTTCACCACTGCGCCTTCGAGGTCCTTGCAGCCCCTTTGGAGCTCTTATGGGCTTGGTTGTTTCAGCTTGCGGCGAGCCCCTATCGGGTCGCCTTTGCAGCCGTGGAGTCAACCCCGACCATGCTCCTCCAGGGCGAGCCCCGTCCCTTGGGTTTGGCACCTCTCGGTCTGGGCATGTGGGGTTCAACTCATGACGATAACGAGGATGATGATGAAGAAGAGTTGGCCCCACATATGCCACAAGCTGCCTCCATGGTCATCGACTCCACCCATGTGAGCGTGGGGCATATGGTAGAAGGGAACAATGATGGAAGAGGTGCTTCCGCGGTATGGCACGGGCCATCCGGCGTAGGCGGCTTGGCTTTAATTCCATGGGCCATCCCCGTTTGGCTCCATGGTAGATGTTTCAAATGTCCTTTTCCTGGGCACCATGCGGCACTAGGCGCTTGAGTGCCGCAATGCCTCGCGTCCGCTCAACTTGTTGACAAACCGTGAAGCACCAAAATTGGCTCGCCTAGCGTGTCGAGTATTGTCAGGTTTCAGCTTCTCATCAAGCTCTAATAGAAGGCACACTTCCCTCAAAGGGGTCTGTCGTGATTCCTGGGCGTTGGTCGTTTTTGGTATTGCTGGCTCGACTGCCTCAGATGATGTGGTGCTCCATTTCGTATTTACCGCGCATGTTGAGCTTCTATGCTCTGAGTTGCAATGATTGACTTACTTTCAGTTGAAGGAGGTGGTTCAGCCCCCGCGTGATGTCGCTAAATCCATGCAATGATGGATTCTGCGGGCTGGGAGCCAGCAAAGACTGCTTTGGGTATGCTCTCGCTTAGGATGGCTGCGGCGTCGGCCCCTCGTATGCCACCTCCTAGGTTAGAGTCTGATGCTCTCTTCACAGACGAAAGGGTGGCAAGGCTCTATGGCTGCTTCTCCCCTCGGTCTAGGGCCGGTTCATGTCGCTGCATGTATTGCCCTCTATGCCCGCTACTTTTGTAGGCAAGGCCTCTTCCGTGGTGGTGGCTCATGTCACAAACCAAACATCACTTGATGAAATTTGGCATGTGAATATGCCTCCCAGCTTTTATTTTTGCATTTTCCTTTGTTGGGTTTTCTTTGGATATTTGGTAATGACTTTGGTAAATTGGCAAGCTCTCTCCCGTGGAACCATGAACCTTTCTCAAAGACCATTTTGATCCAAGTAATTTCTTAGAGTTTCTTTAAACCCTAATGCAATAATATTAAAACCCTAATTTATTTTATGTCCTTTACAAAGGAAACTTCTACTCCTTTGACCCTGCGGTTCTCCACATATTATCATAACCTCTATGATATACATAAAGCCCACTCCTATAAATATATTGCTATGCCATTATGCAATATTTATTTGTATTGGTCGTTCCCTTTATGACCATGCTTAAATCATAATTCGAAGGTACATTTTTCTGGTCTCCAAAATTTATTATGAAACTTGGTGGAGATCATTGTTACATATCCAAATAGCACTAATCAACCAAATGGTATCATCACTGACATGCGAGTGGCCTGTTAGTGCCTCCGGGTCAGTAATGACTTCGTCTGTGATATGGTTCATCACTGACCGACTGGCCGATCAGTGCTAGTTAATAAAAGGGCTCAAAGAAGAGACTTATCACTGACCTTCTCTTATCTACTGGTCGGTCGGTCATGTAATTTTCATTGGCAGTAAATGGCTGCACTGCTAGCATTCCAGTAGACCACTGCTAGAAGTGCAACCCTAGCTTCACAGCCATCGAGCATTGCAACGGAGATATATTCTCTAGTGATCCTTTCATTTAACACTCGGTCGTACTTTCCATAAATAACGTGATCCTTCTGTTGAAAAAATGATATTTTCTACAAGTATATATTTTTCCGATTCAAAGATTGATACTCTCCATAAGTAATGTGATCCTTTCGTACAAAGAATGATACTCTCCATAGTTAACATGATCCTCCCTTCCAACCCTCGATGGTACTTTCCATAATTAACCTGGTACTTTCATCCAAAGAATGATACTCTACATAATTAACGTGAAACCAGCTAACGTACGAAACCAAACCAAATCACGATGTACCATCACCACAATGGCAGACATACACATATATAGAATTTGATGGGATATATACATTGAATTGGGTAGGCCCACATACAAATAACTGTATACCATGATCATCACATTGGTACATTTCAACTTATGTGATTTGTGTATGCTTTGTTGGTCTCATTGTTATCATTGTCACACCATTCGTTCCCCCCTTCTCCTTGTCCACAGATATTGGTCGGACCAAGAGTAAAGCCTGCTAAAAATATTGTAAAATAAACAAAACTTAAATCTGTTACAATATCAGTTAAGTAAAGCGAGCTAACTTGCAATAATTATACCATTATTTTGCTAACATCACTGAAAAAGCAAATTGAATCAATAGCTGGCGTGATTATACCAGCTAATGACATGAAGACTCTATCTTTTTGTACAATGTAACAAAAAACGAGAAACGTCACCGACATAACATTTCTGTCGCATTTTACAAAACACTCTTATAAAAAAGAGTGTTTTATACAATACACATAAAGGTCACAGTGGCACAAATAGAAGACAACAACAATTACTTTGTCAAGGAGCCTGGCAGAAACATCCACCCAACATTCGAGGTAACCAACTAATGCACCCTCTCCGCCGGATTTCCCAAAAAGCAGGTGGTGGGACAAAACAGAGTAGACCGTGTTGTTTTGATGATGTTCCTCATTGGACAAAACCAACAATTTGATCTTTTATGTAGTGCGACATAAATAACTATATTTGTTTGTAATATGTGTCAATGTCAGATGAGATTTGAACATAGAGCACTGCGACATTTGAACATACAACATAATGACATAGTCGTAAGATGCCCACATTGACCATGGAGGACCATCTTCACATCTAGTATGTATCATTGTCTTGTCATTCTAAGGCATGCTCAGGTTCACTCTTTCCTTGCAACTGTAATCCTTGAGGGCCTTCCTAAGTATGTCAACTAAAGCAAATGTTCAACCAAGATTAAATGTTGGATTTGTCAGATCTTCTATACTGAATGTGTGGAAGTTGTAATTGACAAGTTCTTCATCAGATTCTACAGTTTTCAACTCCCTCTCATCATCTACATCCTCGGCCACTTGTTTCCCCTTCTCTTCCATTTCGGCTAGAGTAGTTGTGCACTTCTTCTTTTGTGATAAAATATGCTCCTCTAAAAGTTCAACATCATCTCCAAATATGTCCGGATCATTGGCAATTAGCTTTGGCACATAATATGTGTCTCAATTAGTATTGTATTTATCTTCGTTTGCTGCAACATTACTTGTGTATTTGCTTGATCTTCTCAATGGAACACCATCAACCTAAATTCATGTACTACATCTTTCCTTTTCTCCAATTTCTTGCTTCACTAGACTATGAAATATAGGGGAAAGATCTGTAGCTGGATATGTTGCAACATCATCCAGATTAAATGCTCCAAAACTCTCATCATGATTTATGTGCAACAAATAGAAAAAGATTGCTAGACTTTTACACTGTCAACCATGGACGCAATGTCTTGATCCTGCCAAATGCACCTAACAACACCAGGCTCTCCATCTTCTAGCAACATGCAGGATCGAGAGTATATCATCTAGAGGGGGTGAATGGGAGATTTAAAATTCTTTTGAAACTTTAAGTCCCTTAAGACAAAGCAACAAAAGTATAACTAGATTTGGTGTACTGAAGACGAATGGACACAACTACTCAAAGGAAAAATGAGCCAAGCAAGAGTGACTAAGCAAAACTTTCACTGAGAGCGATGATAATCAGTCTAGTATAAAAACCAAAGACTTCCACGACTACAATAGTGACACAGAAGAAAAGCAACTCAAGCAGCATGAGAGATGTTCATCATAGCACAACTCAGCTAAATAACAAAGTAACATCAAAGGATCAATAGACGAGCATACAAGCACACAACTTTAAGCACGACAAATTGAAATACACTTAACAGTATAGCCATGCCACAGATACTAAATAGAAACAGATAAATGATCAGAGATATCCATCGAAATATAGAACACTAAAGATAAACCACTGAAAGTAATGCAATAGAGTAGAGTGAACGAGTGGTGCTCGAAGGCGACAGATGATTTGGTAGACTAGTTCACTTTTTTGCAAAATATGTAAGTCTGGTTGGAAGGACTTGTGATTGAACACATGAGCAAGCCTCTCTTCGTCCTATTCTCCTTCAATGCGAAGCTGATCAAACTTTGGTTGATTTCACTCAAAGTAGATACTTAACGACGATCTCCAAACCTTCGACAAACTTGCTTCGCGAACCAAAATTACTCTTAACTCAGATCTACTGTGATGCTCAACCACTGTCTATGTTTTTGGCTCTTGATTTTCTCTCGGTGGATCTTAAATTCATTTCTCTCAAGAGGGGTGTTGAATCAATCTTATCAGAATTTCAAGCAAAGCAGCCAACCAAAAACATTGGAGCGGGGTGACTACTTATAGCTGCAACCTTCTCTGATGGGAAATGACTATTTAGGACACGCGGTCCAGCAAATGGCCAACCAACACGTTTCCAACCATCGTATTTTGAGCGCATGCAAATTTATTCGAGGAACAAGTAAAGCTGACTCTTCGGTCCAAGTGATATCTCTCGCAGTCCGGAAGAACAACGTCTCCGACAGGCAAGTAAATCTTCAGAGCACAAAGAGATTTCTCTCAATCTTTCATAGGATTCGGCTAAGCATCACAACAACCCTATGCCTCAAATACCTATACCCGACTTAATAGTATGGTGGTCCTATGAATCAAATAAGAGAAAGAAGAACAATGAAATAAATACTATGCCTTCTCTTCGCCTTTAAACTTCTCGACTACAGTCATTCTTCTTTGAACACATCAAATGAAAATTGCTTTGCGTCAGGAATATTTAAAGGGTAAACTTCTTCACACTATCTTATCGGTGTTGTCTCTTATTGAAACATAAATCTCTCTTCTCTGCAAGGCAAATATTTTTGGCGAAGTTCTTCAAATTTCTCGTTAGAATGTAGCATTCTTCTCAATACGCCAGGAACTATTTTCCCAGTGTGCAGTGATGAACCACAAGTATAGGGGATCTATCGTAGTCCTTTCAATAAGTAAGAGTGTCGAACCCAACGAGGAGAAGAAGAAAATGATAAGCGGTTTCCAGCAAGGTATTCTCTGCAAGTACTAAAATAAGTGGTAACAAATAGTTTTGTGATAAGATAATTTGTAACGAGCAATAAGTAACAAAAGTAAATAAAGTGCAGCAAAGTGGCCCAATCCTTTTGTAGCAAAGGACAAGCCTGGACAAACTCTTATAATGTAAAGCACTCCCGAGGACACATGGGAATATCGTCAAGCTAGTTTTCATCACGCTCATATGATTCGCGTTCGGTACTTTGATAATTTGGTATGTGGGTGGACCGGTGCTTGGGTGCTTCCCTTACTTGGACAAACATCCCACTTATGATTAACCTCTATTGCAAGCATCCGCAAATACAACAAAAGTATTAAGGTAAACCTAACCATAGCATGAAACATATGGATCCAATTCAGCCCCTTACGAAGCAACACATAAACTAGGGTTTAAGCTTCTGTCACTCTAGCAACCCATCATCTACTTATTATTTCCCAATGCTTTCCTCTAGGCCCAAACAATGGTGAAGTGTCATGTAGTCGACGTTCACATAACACCACTAGAGGAGAGACAACATACATCTCATCAAAATATCGAACGAATACCAAATTCACATGACTACTAATAGCAAGACTTCTCCCATGTCCTCAGGAACAAAAGTAACTACTCACAAAGCATAAACATGTTCATAATCAGAGGGATATTAATATGCATATAGGATCTGAACATATGATCTTCCACCAATTAAACCAACTAGCATCAACTACAAGGAGTAATTAACACTACTAGCAACCTACTAGCACCAATCCTGCACTAGGAGACAAGAATTGGATACAAGAGATGAACTAGGGTTTTGAGATGAGATGGTGCTGATGAAGATGTTGATGGAGATTGCCCTCTCCCGATGAGAGGAGCGTTGTTGATGACGAAGGAGATGATTTCCCCCTTCGGGAGGGAAGTTTCCCCGGCAGAACAGCCCCGCCAGAACCCTAGATTGGCTCCGCCAAGGTTCCGTCTCGTGGTGGCGGAGTTTCGTCCGAGAAGATGGCTTTATGATTTTCCCCATCGAAAGAGTCCATATAGCAGAAGATGGTCACCAGAGGGCCACCAGGGGGCCCACGAGGTAGGGAGCGCGCCCAGGGGGTAGGGCGCGCCCCCACCCTCGTGGGCAGGCAGTGGCCCCCTTGGTGAAGTTCTTGCGCTCAATGTTTTTTATATATTTGGAAAACATCATCTGTGAAGTTTCAGGACTTTTGGAGTTGTGCAGAATAGGTCTATAATATTTGCTCCTTTTCCAGCCAGAATCCCAGCTGCCGGCATTCTCCCTCTTTATGTAAACCTTGTAAAATAAGAGAGAATAGGCATAAGTATTGTGACATAATGTGTAATAACAGCCCATAATGCAATAAATATTGATATAAAAGCATGATGCAAAATGGACGTATCAACTCCCCCAAGCTTAGACCTCGCTTGTCCTCAAGCGAAAAGCCGAAATCGAAAAATATGTCCACATGTTTAGAGAAGAAGGTGTTGATAAAAATAAAATACGGACATGAGGGCATCATGATCATTCTTAGAACAGCAACTTATATAATTCTTGTCATATGATTTCTTATGCTAGAGTAATAATTCAATCACAATATCAAATATGAATCGTAAACTTCATTGAAAACTAACAAACTATAATCTCAGTCATTGAAGCAATTGCAATTTATCATAACATAGGAAAGAGTCAATGTATAAGAGCTTCTCAGCAAGTCAACATACTCAACTATCATATAATCTTTCACAATTGCTGACACTCACACAATACTTATGGGTATGGAGTTTTAATCGGACACAGAGAAAGATAGGGGCTTATAGTTTTTGCCTCCCAACGTTTTACCTCAAGGGTAATGTCAACAGTAATAGTTCATGAAAACCCAAATCCAATTAGCCATATATACCAGGATCTTTCCAACATATTGTGCTTTCCAAAGGGTAAAATGTAAAAAGGAAGGGTGAAGATCACCATGACTCTTTTGTAGTGTGGAAGATAAAAGTAAAAGATAGGCCCTTCACAGAGGGAAGCAGAGGTTGTCATGCGCTTTTATGGTTGGATGCACAAAATCCTAATGCGAAAGAACATCACTTTATATTGCCACTTGTGATATGGACCTTTATTATGCAGTCGGTCGCTTTTATTACTTCCATATCACACGATTGTATAAAGCTTATTTCTACCACACCAATCAATCATACATATTTAGAGAGCAATATTTTTATTGCTTGCACCGATGACAACTTACTTGATGGATCTTACTCAATCCATAGGTAGGTAAGGTGGACTCTCATGGCAAAACTGGTTTAAGGGTATTTGGAAGCACAAGTAGTATCTCTACTTGGTGCAATGAATTTGGCTAGCATGAGGGAGAAAGGCAAGCTCAACATGTTGGAGGATCCAAGGCAATATAATTTATCTCAGATGTAAGAAAACATAACCCATTATGTTGTCCTCCTTGTCCAATGTCAACTCTTTAGCATGTCATATTTTAATGAGTGCTCACAATCATAAAAGATGTCCAAGATAGTATATTTATATGTGAAGACCTCTCTTTCTTTATTACTTCCTATTAATTGCAACGATGACCAAAACTATGTTTGTCAACCCTCAATAACTTTTATTCATCATACTCTTTCTATGTGAGCTCATTACTCTCCATAAGAGTCACATGATCTCTTTGTTTCTTTTTATTTCTTTCTCTTTTCTTTTATTCACTTAGGATCATGGCAAAATAATCAAGCCCTTGACTCAACACTAATCTTTATTATATAGCTCATGGACTCGATTACATAGAAGGATACTAAAGCAAAACTCACAACTAGATCATAGGAAGAACTTTTATTCTACTAGATCAAAATATTACCAAAAGGATCAAACTAGGAAAAATGGTAAAGATAAAAGTGATGGTGATACGATACCGGGGCACTCCCTCAAGCTTGGCGGTTGCCAAGTGGAGTGCCCATAGCAGATGACTAATTCTTCTTTGTTGGTGAAGAAGGTGGAGTTGTTGATGATGGATAGTCGCACATTGAGCGTAGGAGGTCTTCTAGCTTGCGGATAATGCCCTTGAGTGCGATGATATGCTCCTTCAACAAAAAAAATTCACGTGTGAGATACTTATTTTGTATACGAGCCAACTCAATCATCTTGAAAGCTTCGATTTTTGTTGGGGTAAGAAGATTGTGATACAGTTGAAGGGTGTCCTTTGTTGCTGGAACTTGGTCCTCCATGGCCTTCTTGATCCCTTCATCCTTGTGGATCTTCATAGGTTCTTCTCTCTTCAGCTCTATCTTCATTAGCCAAGCATCATTGCCCTCATGGTTGGAGGAGGAGGGAGACGACATAGTGCCTGGCCTTGAGAACCCTGGTCAGAAAACAGCTCGAAACAAAGACAAGAGATTTTTGCGTGATACGGGAGTCAAAACTACCGGGAGGTTATATAATGAATTTTTACCGACCAAAATACATGTCCTGTAAGAAAACGGAGTCCGGAGAGCACACGAGGTGCCCACGAGGTAGGGGCGCGCCCTCCTGTTGGGGAACGTAGTAATTTCAAAATTTTCCTACGCACACGCAAGATCATGGTGATGCATATCAACGAGAGGGGAGAGTGTGATCTACGTACCCTTGTAGACCGACAGCGGAAGCATTAGCACAATGCAGTTGATGTAGTCGTACGTCTTCACGGCCCGACCGATCCAAGCACCGAACGTACGGCACCTCCGAGTTCAGCACACGTTCAGCTCGATGACGATCCCCGGGCTCCGATCCAGCAAAGCTTCGGGGATGAGTTCCGTCAGCACGACAGCGTGGTGACGATGATTGATGTTCTACCGGCACAGGGCTTCGCCTAAACTCCGCGACGATATGACCGAGGTGGAATATGGTGGAGGGGGGCACCGCACACGCTAAGGAACGATCCGTAGATCAACTTGTGTGTCTATGGGGTGTCCCTCCGCCCCCGTATATAAAAGGAGCAAGGGGGGAGGCCGAGCGGCCCTTGAGGGCGCGCCAAGGAGGAGGAGTCCTCCTCCTAGTAGGAGTAGGACTCCTCCTTTCCTACTCCTACTAGGAGGGGAAAGGAAGGGGGAGAGGGGAAAGGAAAGAGGGGGGCGCCGCACCCCCCCTCCTAGTCCAATTCGGACCAGAGGGAGAGGGGCACGCGGTCCACCCTGGCCGCCCTCTCTTCCCACTAAGGCCCATGTGGCCCATTAACTCTCCCGGGGGGGGGGGTTCCGATTAACCCTCCGGCACTCTGGTTTCTCCGAAAACATCCGGAACACTTCCGGTGTCCGAATATAGTCGTCCAATATATCAATCTTATGTCTCGACCATTTTCGAGACTCCTCGTCATGTCCGTGATCACATCCGGGACTCCGAACAAACTTTGGTACATCAAAACTTATAAACTCATAATAAAACTATCATCGTAACGTTAAGCGTGCGGACCCTACGGGTTCGAGAACTATTGTAGACATGACCTAGAACCATTCTCGGTCAATAACCAATAGAGGAACCTGGATGCCCATAGTGGTTCCTACATATTCTATGAAGATCTTTATCGGTCAAACCGCATAACAACATATGTTGTTCCCTTTGTCATCGGTATGTTACTTGCCCGAGATTCGATCGTCGGTATCCAATACCTAGTTCAATCTCGTTACCGGCAAGTCTCTTTACTCGTTACATAATGCATCATCCCGTAACCAACTCATTGGTCACATTGCTTGCAAGGCTTATAGTGATGTGCATTACCGAGAGGGCCCAGAGATACCTCTCCGACAATCGGAGTGACAAAACCTAATCTCGAAATACGCCAACTCAACATGTACCTTTGGAAACACCTGTAGTACTCCTTTATAATCACCCAGTTACGTTATGACGTTTGGTAGTACCCAAAGTGTTCCTCCGGTAAACGGGAGTTGCATAATCTCATAGTTACAGGAACATGTATAAGTCATGAAGAAAGCAATAGCAATATACTAAACGATCAAGTGCTAGGCTAACGGAATGGGTCATGTCAATCACATTATTCTCCTAATGATGAGATCCCATTAATCAAATGACAACACACGTCTATGGTTAGGAAACACAACCATCTTTGATTAATGAGCTAGTCAAGTAGAGGCATACTAGTGACTATATGTTTGTCTATGTATTCACACATGTATCATGTTTCCAGTTAATACAATTCTAGCATGAATAATAAACATTTATCATGATATGAGGAAATAAATAATAACTTTATTATTGCCTCTAGGGCATATTTCCTTCAGTCTCCCACTTGCACTAGAGTCAATAATCTAGATTACATAGTAATGATTCTAACACCCATGGAGTCTTGGTGCTGATCATGTTTTGCTCGTGAGAGAGGCTTAGTCAATGGGTCTGCAACATTCAGATCTGTATGTATCTTGCAAATTTCTATGTCTCCCACTTGGACTTGGTCCCGGATGGAATTGAAGCGTCTCTTGATGTGCTTGGTCCTCTTGTGAAATCTGGATTCCTTTGCCAAGGCAATTGCACCAGTATTGTCACAGAAGATCTTCATTGGTCCCGATGCACTAGGTATGACACCTAGATCGGAAATGAACTCCTTCATCCAGACTCCTTCATTTGCTGCTTCCGAAGCAGCTATGTACTCCGCTTCACATGTAGATCCCGCTACGACGCTTTGTTTAGAACTACACCAACTTACAGCTCCACCGTTTAATAAAAATACGTATCCGGTTTGCGATTTAGAATCGTCCAGATCAGTGTCAAAGCTTGCATCAACATAACCATTTACGACTAGCTCTTTGTCACCTCCATATACGAGAAACATATCCTTAGTCCTTTTCAAGTATTTCAGGATGTTCTTGATCGTTGTCCAGTGATCCACTCCTGGATTACTTTGGTACCTTCCTGCCAAGCTTATTGCTAAGCATACATCAGGTCTGGTACACAGCATTGCATACATGATAGAGCCTATGGCTGAAGCATAGGGAACATCTTTCATTTTCTCTCTATCTTCTGCAGTGGTCGGGCATTGAGTCTGACTCAACTTCACACCTTGTAGCACAGGTAAGAACCCTTTCTTTGCCTGATCCATTTTGGAAATTTTTCAAAATTTTATCAAGGTATGTGCTTTGTGAAAGTCCTATTAAGCGTCTTGAATCTATCTCTATAAATCTTGATGCCTAATATGTAAGCAGCTTCACCGAGGTCTTTCATTGAAAAACTTTTATTCAAGTATCCCTTTATGCTATCCAGAAATTCTATATCATTTTCAATCAATAATATGTCATCTACATAGAATATCAGAAATGCTATAGAGCTCCCACTCACTTTCTTGTAAATACAGGCTTCTCCAAAAGTCTGTATAAAACCATATGCTTTGATCACACTATCAAAACGTTTATTCCAACTCCGAGATGCTTGCACCAGTCCATAAATGGATCGCTGGAGCTTGCACACTTTGTTAGCACCTTTTGGATCAACAAAACCTTCTAGTTGCATCATATACAACTCTTCTTCCAGAAATCCATTTAGAATGCAGTTTTGATATCCATTTGCTAGATTTCATAATCATGAAATGCAGCAATAGCTAACATGATTCGGACAGACTTAAGCATCGCTACGGGTGAGAAAGTCTCATCGTAGTCAACCCCTTGAACTTGTCGAAAACCTTTCGCAACAAGTCGAGCTTTATAGACAGTTACATTACCATCAGCGTCAGTCTTCTTCTTAAAGATCCATTTATTCTCAATGGCTTGCCGATCATCAGGCAAGTCAACCAAAATCCATACTTTGTTCTCATACATGGATCCCATCTCAGATTTCATGGCCTCTAGCCATATCACGGAATCTGGGCTCATCATCGCTTCCTCATAGTTTGCAAGTTCGTCATGGTCTAGTAACATGACTTCCAGAACAGGATTACCGTACCACTCTGGTGCGGATCTCACTCTGGTTTACCTACGAGATTCGGTAGTAACTTGATCTGAAGTTACATGATCATCATCATTAGCTTCCTCACTAATTGGTGTAGTAGTCACAAGAACAGATTTCTGTGATGAACTACTTTCCAATAAGGGAGAAGGTACAATTACCTTATCAAGTTTTCTACTTTCCTCCCACTCACTTCTTTCGAGAGAAACTCCTTCTCTAGAAAGGATCCATTCTTAGCAACGAATGTCTTGCCTTCGGATCTGTGATAGAAGGTGTACCCAACAGTCTCCTTTGGGTATCATATGAAGACATATTTCTCTGATTTGGGTTTGAGCTTATCAGGATGAAACCTTTTCACATAAGCATCACAACCCAAAACTTTAAGAAACGACAACTTTGGTTTCTTGCCAAAAAATAATTCAGATTGTGTCGTCTCAACGGATTTAGATGGTGCCCTTTTTAACGTGAATGTAGCTGTCTCTAATGCATAACCCCAAAACGATAGTGGTAGATCGGTAAGAGACATCATAGATTGCACTATATCCAATAAAGTACGGTTATGACGATCGGACACACCATTATGCTGTGGTGTTCCAGGTGGCATGACTTTGTGAAACTATTCCACAATGTTTTAATTGAAGACCAAACTCGTAACTCAAATATTTGTCTCCACGATCAGATCGTAGAAACCTTATTTTCTTGTCACGATGATTTTCCACTTCACCCTGAAATTATTTGAACTTTTCAAATGTTTTAGACTTATGTTTCATCAAGTAGATATACTCATATCTGCTCAAATCATCTGTGAAGGTCAGAAAATAATGATACCCGCCGCGAGCCTCAACACTCATTGGACTGCATACATTAGTATGTATTATTTCCAATCAAGTTTGTTGCTCGCTCCATTGTTCCGGAGAACGGAGTCTTAGTAATCTTGCCCATGAGGCATGGTTCGCAAGTACCAAGTGATTCATAATCAAGTGGTTCCAAAAGTCCATCAATATGGAGTTTCTTCATGCGCTTTACACCGATATGACCTAAACGGCAGTGCCACAAATAAGTTGCACTATCATTATTAACTTTGCATCTTTTGGCTTCAATATTATGAATATGTGTAACACTACGATCGAGATCCAACGAACTATTTTCATTGGGTGTATGACCATCAAAGGTTTTATTCATGTAAACAGAACAACAATTATTCTCTGACTTTAATGAATAACCGTATTGCAATAAACATGGTCAAATCATATTCATGCTCAACGCAAACACCAAATAACACTTATTTAGTTTCAACACTAATCCCGAAACTATAGGGAGTGTGCGATGATGATCATAGCAATCTTGGAACTACTTCCAACACACATCGTCACCTCACCCTTTACTAGTTTCTGTTTATTCTGCAACTCCCGTTTTGAGTTACTACTCTTAGCAACTGAACCAGTATCAAATGTCGAGGGGTTGCTATAAACACTAGTAAAGTACACATCAATAACACGTATATCCAATATACCTTTGTTTACCTTGCCATCCTTCTTATCCGCCAAATACTTGGGGCAGTTCCACTTCCAGTGACCAGTCCCTTTGTAGTAGAAGCACTTAGTCTCAGGCTTAGGATCAGACTTGGGCTTCTTCTTGAAGTTCCCCTTCTTCCCTTTGCCCTTTTCTTGAAACTAGTGGTCTTGTCAACCATCAACACTTGATGTTTTTCTTGATTTCTACCTTCGTTGATTTCAGGATCACGAAGAGCTTGGGAGTTGTTTCCGTTATCCCTTGCATATTATAGTTCATCATGAAGTTCTACTAACTTGGTGATGGTGACTAGAGAATTCTGTCAATCACTATCTTATCTGGAAGATTAACTCCCACTTGATTCAAGCGATTGTAGTACCCAGACAATCTGAGCACATGCTCACTAGTTGAGCGATTCTCCTCCATCTTTTAGCTATAGAACTTGTTGGAGACTTCATATCTCTCAACTCGGGTATTTGCTTGAAATATTAACTTCAACTCCTGGAACATCTCATATGGTCCATTGTTGGAAATATGCCCTAGAGGCAATAATAAAAGTGTTATTATTATATTTCTTTGTTCATGATAATAGTCTTTTATTCATGCTATAACTGTATTATCCAGAAATCGTAATACACGTGTGAATACATAGACCACAATATGTCCCTAGTGAGCCTCTAGTTGACTAGCTCGTTGTGATCAATAGATAGTCATGGTTTCCTGGCTATGGACATTGGATGTCGTTGATAACAGGATCACATCATTAGGAGAATGATGTGATGGACAAGACCCAATCCTAAGCATAGCACAAAGGTCGGTTAGTTCGTTTGCTAGAGCTTTTCCAATGTCAAGTATCTCTTCCTTCGACCATGAGATCGTGTAACTCCCGGATACCGTAGGAGTGCTTTGGGTGTATCAAACGTCACAACGTAACTGGGTGATTATAAAGGTACACTACAGGTATCTCCGAAAGTGTCTGTTGGGTTGACACGGATCGAGACTGGGATTTGTCACTCCGTATGACGGAGAGGTATCTCTGGGCCCACTCGGTAATGCATCATCATAATGAGCTCAAAGTGACCAAGTGGTTGATCACGGGATCATGCATTACGGTACGAGTAAAGTGACTTGCCGGTAACGAGACTGAACAAGGTATTGGGATACCGACGATCGGGTCTCGGGCAAGTAACGTACCGATTGACAAAGGGAATTGTATACGGGGTTTGATCGAATCCTCGACATCGTGGTTCATCCGATGACATCATCGAGGAGCATGTGGGAGCCAACATGGGTATCCAGATCCCGCTGTTGGTTATTGACCGGAGAGTCTCGGTCATGTCTGCATGTCTCCCGAACCCGTAGGGTCTACACACTTAAGGTTCGGTGACGCTAGGGTTATCAGGAAGACAAGTATGTGATCACCGAATGTTGTTCGGAGTCCCGGATGAGATCCCGGACGTCACGAGGAGTTCCGGAATGGTCCGGAGGTAAAGTTTTATATATGGGAAGTTGTTAAACGGACACCGGAAAGTTTCGGGGTCATACCGGTATTGTACCGGGACCACCGGAGAGGTTCCGGGGGTCCACCGGGAGGGACCACCCCTCCCGGGGGGCCACTTGGGCTGCGTAGGGATAGCAGCCAGCCCCTAGTGGGCTTGGCGCCCCCCCCCTTGGGCCCATGCGCCTAGGGTTGGGGGGGGGAAACCCTAAAGGGGGCGCACCCCCCTTGCTTGGGGGGCAAGCCCCCCACCCTTTGGCCGCCGCCCCCCTCTAGGGTTTCCCCTAGAGGGCCGGCCCCCTTGCCCCTCTCCTCCTATATATAGAGGGGTGAGGGGAGGGCTGCAACACACAACTTAAGGCGCAGCCCCTCCCCTCCCCAACACCTCTCCTCCTCCGTACGTGCTTGGCGAAGCTCTGTCGGAGTACTGCTGCACCAACTACACCACGCCGTCGTGCTGCCGTTGGAGCTGCCTTCCTCAACCTCTCCTTCCTCCTTGCTGGATCAAGACGGAGGAGACGTCGTCCGTCCCGTACGTGTGTTGAACGCGGAGGTGCTGTCCGTTCAGCACTTGGTCATCGGTGATCCGAATCACGTCGAGTACGACTCCATCATCACCATCCCCTTGAACGCTTCCGCACTCGATCTACAAGTGGTATGTAGATGCAAACTCTTCCCCTTGACTCGTTGCTTAGATGAACTCATAGATGGATCTTGGTGAAACCGTAGGAAAAATTTTAATTTTCTGCAACGTTCCCCAACAGTGGCATCATGAGCTAGGTCTATGCGTAGTTCTCTTTGCACGAGTAGAACACAATTTTGTTGTGGGCGTGGATCTTGTCAACTTACTTGCCACTACTAGTCTTTTCTTGCTTCAACGGCATTGTGGGATGAAGCGGCCCGGACCAACCTTACACGTACGCTTACGTGAGACCGGTTCCACCGATTGACATGCACTAGTTGCATAAGGTGGCTGGCGGGTGTCTGTCTCTCCCACTTTAGTTGGAGCGGATTCGATGAAAAGGGTCCTTATGAAGGGTAAATAGAAGTTGACAAAATCACGTTGTGGTTATTCGTAGGTAAGAAAACGTTCTTGCTAGAACCCAATTGCAGCCACGTAAAAGATGCAACAACAATTAGAGGACGTCTAACTTGTTTTTGCAGCGATTGATCATGTGATGTGATATGGCCAGAAGTTGTGATGAATGATGAATTGTGATGTATGAGATCATGTTCTTTGTAATAGGATTCACGACTTGCATGTCGATGAGTATGACAACCGGCAGGAGCCATAGGAGTTGTCTTTATTTTTGTATGACCTGCGTGTCATTGAAGAACGCCATGTAACTTACTTTACTTTATTGCTAAACGCGTTAGTCATAGAAGTAGAAGTAGTCGTTGGCGTGACAACTTCATGAAGACACGATGATGGAGATCATGATGATGGAGATCATGGTGTCATGCCGGTGACAAGATGATCATGGAGCCCCGAAGATGAAGATCAAAGGAGCTATATGATATTGGCCATATCATGTCACTACTTTATATAATTGCATGTGATGTTTATTATGTTTTATGCATCTTGTTTACTTAGGACGACGGTAGTAAATAAGATGATCCCTTACAACAATTTCAAGAAGTGTTCTCCCCTAACTGTGCACCGTTGCTAAAGTTCGTCGCTTCTAAGCACCACGTGATGATCGGGTGTGATGGATTCTTACGTTCACATACAACGGGTGTAAGACAGTTTTACACAGCAAAACACTTAGGGTTAACTTGACGAGCCTAGCATGTACAGACATGGCCTCGGAACACGGAGACCGAAAGGTCGAACACGAGTCGTATGGAAGATACGATCAACATGAGAATGTTCACCGATGATGACTAGTCCGTCTCACGTGATGATCGGACACGGGCTAGTCGACTCGGATCGTGTAACACTTAGATGACTAGAGGGATGTCTAATCTGAGTGGGAGTTCATAATTTGATTAGAACTTAATTATCATGAACTTAGTCTAAAACCTTTGCAAATATGTCTTGTAGATCAAATGGCCAACGCACATGTCAACATGAACTTCAACGCGTTCCTAGAGAAAACCAAGCTGAAAGATGATGGCAGCAACTATACGGACTGGGTCCGGAACCTGAGGATCATCCTCATAGCTGCCAGGAAACAATATGTCCTAGAAGGACCGCTAGGTGACGCTCCCGTCCCAGAGAACCAAGACATTATGAATGCTTGGCAGTCTCGTGCTGATGATTACTCCCTCGTTCAGTGCGGCATGCTTTACAGCTTAGAACCGGGGCTCCAAAAGCGTTTTGAGCATCACGGAGCATATGAGATGTTCGAGGAGCTGAAACTAGTTTTCCAAGCTCACGCCCGGGTCGAGAGATATGACATCTCCGACAAGTTCTATAGTTGTAAGATGGAGGAAAATAGTTCTGTCAGTGAGCACATACTCAAGATGTCTGGGTTGCACAACCGTATGACCCAGCTGAATATTAACCTCCCTGATGAGGCAGTCATTGACAGAATCCTTCAGTCGCTCCCACCAAGCTACAAGAGCTTTGTGATGAACTACAATATGCAGGGGATGGTAAAGACCATTCCTGAAGTATTTTCTATGCTAAAGTCAGCAGAGGTTGAAATCAAGAAAGAACATCAAGTGTTGATGGTCAATAAGACCACTAAGTTCAAGAAGGGCAAGGGTAAGAAGAACTTCAAGAAGGACGGCAAAGAGGTTGCCGCGCCTGGTAAGCCAGTTGCCGGGAAGAAGTCAAAGAATGGACCCAAGCCTGAGACTGAGTGCTTTTATTGCAAGGGGAAGGGTCACTGGAAGCGGAACTGCCCCAAATACTTAGCGGATAAGAAGGCCGGCAACACTAAAGGTATATTCGATATACATGTAATTGATGTGTACCTTACCAGTACTCGTAGTAACTCCTGGGTATTTGATACCGGTGCCGTTGCTCATATTTGTAACTCACAGCAGGAGCTGCGGAATAAGCGGAGACTGGCAAAGGACGAGGTGACGATGCGCGTCGGGAATGGTTCCAGAGTCGATGTGATCGCCGTCGGCACGCTACCTCTACATTTACCTACGGGATTAGTTTTGAACCTTAATAATTGTTATTTGGTGCCAAGTTTGAGCATGAACATTGTATCTGGATCTCGTTTAATACGAGATGGCTACTCATTTAAGTCCGAGAATAATGGTTGTTCTATTTATATGAGAGATATGTTCTATGGTCATGCTCCGATGGTCAATGGTTTATTCTTAATGAATCTCGAACGTAGTGTTACACATATTCATAGCGTGAATACCAAAAGATGTAAAGTTGATAACGATAGTCCCACATACTTGTGGCACTGCCGCCTTGGTCACATTGGTGTCAAGCGCATGAAGAAGCTCCATGCTGATGGACTTTTAGAGTCTCTTGATTATGAATCGTTTGACACATGCGAACCATGCCTCATGGGCAAGATGACCAAGACTCCGTTCTCCGGAACAATGGAGCGAGCAACCAACTTGTTGGAAATCATACATACCGATGTGTGCGGTCCAATGAGTGTTGAGGCTCGCGGAGGATATCGTTATGTTCTCACTCTCACAGATGACTTGAGTAGATATGGGTATGTCTACTTGATGAAACACAAGTCTGAGACCTTTGAAAAGTTCAAGGAATTTCAGAATGAAGTAGAGAATCAACGTGACCGAAAGATAAAATTCTTACGATCAGATCGTGGAGGAGAATACTTAAGTCACGAATTTGGTACACACTTAAGGAAATGTGGAATCGTTTCACAACTCACGCCGCCTGGAACACCTCAGCGTAACGGTGTGTCCGAACGTCGTAATCGCACTCTATTGGATATGGTGCGGTCTATGATGTCTCTTACCGATTTACCGCTATCATTTTGGGGATACGCTCTAGAGACAGCTACATTCACTTTAAATAGGGCACCGTCTAAATCCGTTGAGACGACACCGTATGAATTATGGTTTGGGAAGAAACCTAAGCTGTCGTTTCTGAAAGTTTGGGGATGCGATGCTTATGTCAAGAAACTTCAACCTGAGAAGCTCGAACCCAAGTCGGAAAAATGCGTCTTCATAGGATACCCTAAGGAAACCATTGGGTATACCTTCTACTTAAGATCCGAGGGCAAGATCTTTGTCGCTAAGAACGGATCCTTTCTGGAAAAAGAGTTTCTCTCGAAAGAAGTAAGTGGGAGGAAAGTAGAACTCGATGAAGTACTACCTCTTGAGCGGGACAGTAGTGCAGCTCAGGAAGATGTTCCTGTGATGCCTACACCAACTGAAGAGGAAAATAATGATGATGATCAAGGTACTTCGGATCAAGTTGCTACTGAACTTCGTAGGTCCACAAGGACACGTTCCGCACCAGATTGGTACGGCAACCCTGTCCTGGAAATCATGTTGTTAGACAACGATGAACCTTCGAACTATGAAGAAGCGATGGCGGGCCCAGATTCCAACAAATGGCTTGGAGCCATGAAATCCGAGATAGAATCCATGTATGAAAACAAAGTATGGACTTTGACTGACTTGCCCAATGATCGGCGAGCGATAGAAAACAAATGGATCTTTAAGAAGAAGACGGACGCGGATGGTAATGTCACCATCTATAAAGCTCGACTTGTCGCTAAGGGTTATCGGCAAGTTCAAGGGATTGACTACGATGAGACTTTCTCTCCCGTAGCGAAGCTTAAGTCCGTCCGAATCATGTTAGCAATTGCCGCATACTATGATTATGAGATATGGCAGATGGACGTCAAAACGGCATTCCTTAACGGTTATCTTAAGGAAGAACTGTATATGATGCAGCCGGAAGGTTTTGTCGATCCTAAGAACGCTAACAAAGTATGCAAGCTCCAGCGATCCATTTATGGGCTGGTGCAAGCATCTCGGAGTTGGAACATTCGCTTTGATGAGATGATCAAAGCGTTTGGGTTTATGCAGACTTATGGAGAAGCCTGCGTTTACAAGAAAGTGAGTGGGAGCTCTGTAGCATTTCTCATATTATATGTAGATGACATACTCCTGATGGGAAATGATATAGAATTCTTGGACAGCATTAAGGCCTACTTGAATAAGTGTTTTTCAATGAAGGACCTTGGAGAAGCTGCTTATATATTAGGCATCAAGATCTATAGAAATAGATCGAGACGCCTCATAGGTCTTTCACAAAGCACATACCTTGATAAGATTTTGAAGAAGTTCAAAATGGATCAATCCAAGAAAGGGTTCTTGCCTGTATTGCAAGGTGTGAGATTGAGCTCGGCTCAATGCCCGACCACGGCAAAAGATATAGAAGAGATGAGTGTCATCCCCTATGCTTCAGCCATAGGATCTATTATGTATGCCATGCTGTGTACCAGACCTGATGTAAACCTTGCCGTAAGTTTGGTAGGAAGGTACCAAAGTAATCCCGGCAAGGAACACTGGACAGCGGTCAAGAATATCCTGAAGTACCTGAAAAGGACAAAGGACATGTTTCTCGTTTATGGAGGTGACGAAGAGCTCGTCGTAAAGGGTTACGTCGACGCTAGCTTCGACACAGATCTGGATGACTCTAAGTCACAAACCGGATACGTGTATATGTTGAATGGTGGAGCAGTAAGCTGGTGCAGCTGCAAGCAGAGCGTCGTGGCGGGATCTACATGTGAAGCGGAGTACATGGCAGCCTCGGAGGCAGCGCATGAAGCTATTTGGGTGAAGGAGTTCATCACCGACCTAGGAGTCATACCCAATGCGTCGGGGCCGATCAAACTTTTCTGTGACAATACTGGAGCTATTGCCCTTGCGAAGGAGCCCAGATTTCACAGGAAGACCAGGCACATCAAGCGTCGTTTCAACTCCATCCGTGAAAATGTTCAAGATGGAGACATAGAAATTTGCAAAGTACATACGGATCTGAATGTCGCAGATCCGTTGACTAAACCTCTCTCGCGAGCGAAACATGATCAACACCAGAACTCTATGGGTGTTCGATTCATCACAATGTAACTAGATTATTGACTCTAGTGCAAGTGGGAGACTGTTGGAAATATGCCCTAGAGGCAATAATAAAAGTGTTATTATTATATTTCTTTGTTCATGATAATAGTCTTTTATTCATGCTATAACTGTATTATCCGGAAATCGTAATACACGTGTGAATACATAGACCACAATATGTCCCTAGTGAGCCTCTAGTTGACTAGCTCGTTGTGATCAACAGATAGTCATGGTTTCCTGGCTATGGACATTGGATGTCGTTGATAACGGGATCACATCATTAGGAGAATGATGTGATGGACAAGACCCAATCCTAAGCATAGCACAAAGGTCGGTTAGTTCGTTTGCTAGAGCTTTTCCAATGTCAAGTATCTCTTCCTTCGACCATGAGATCGTGTAACTCCCGGATACCGTAGGAGTGCTTTGGGTGTATCAAACGTCACAACGTAACTGGGTGATTATAAAGGTGCACTACAGGTATCTCCGAAAGTGTCTGTTGGGTTGACACGGATCGAGACTGGGATTTGTCACTCCGTATGACGGAGAGGTATCTCTGGGCCCACTCGGTAATGCATCATCATAATGAGCTCAAAGTGACCAAGTGGTTGATCACGGGATCATGCATTACGGTACGAGTAAAGTGACTTGCCGGTAACGAGACTGAACAAGGTATTGGGATACCGACGATCGGGTCTCGGGCAAGTAACGTACCGATTGACAAAGGGAATTGTATACGGGGTTTGATCGAATCCTCGACATCGTGGTTCATCCGATGACATCATCGAGGAGCATGTGGGAGCCAACATGGGTATCCAGATCCCGCTGTTGGTTATTGACCGGAGAGTCTCGGTCATGTCTGCATGTCTCCCGAACCCGTAGGGTCTACACACTTAAGGTTCGGTGACGCTAGGGTTATCAGGAAGACAAGTATGTGATCACCGAATGTTGTTCGGAGTCCCGGATGAGATCCCGGACGTCACGAGGAGTTCCGGAATGGTCCGGAGGTAAAGTTTTATATATGGGAAGTTGTTAAACGGACACCGGAAAGTTTCGGGGTCATACCGGTATTGTACCGGGACCACCGGAGAGGTTCCGGGGGTCCACCGGGAGGGACCACCCCTCCCCGGGGGCCACTTGGGCTGCGTAGGGATAGCAGCCAGCCCCTAGTGGGCTTGGCGCCCCCCCCCTTGGGCCCATGCGCCTAGGGTTGGGGGGGGGAACCCTAAAGGGGGCGCACCCCCCTTGCTTGGGGGGCAAGCCCCCCACCCTTTGGCCGCCGCCCCCCTCTAGGGTTTCCCCTAGAGGGCCGGCCCCCTTGCCCCTCTCCTCCTATATATAGAGGGGTGAGGGGAGGGCTGCAACACCACAACTTAAGGCGCAGCCCCTCCCCTCCCCAACACCTCTCCTCCTCCGTACATGCTTGGCGAAGCTCTGTCGGAGTACTGCTGCACCAACTACACCACGCCGTCGTGCTGCCGTTGGAGCTGCCTTCCTCAACCTCTCCTTCCTCCTTGCTAGATCAAGAAGGAGGAGACGTCGTCCGTCCCGTACGTGTGTTGAACGCGGAGGTGCTGTCCTTTTCAGTACTTGGTCGTCGGTGATCCGAATCCCGTCGAGTACGACTCCATCATCACCATCCCCTTGAACGCTTCCTCACTCGATCTACAAGTGGTATGTAGATGCAAACTCTTCCCCTTGACTCGTTGCTTAGATGAACTCATAGATGGATCTTGGTGAAACCGAATTTTAATTTTCTGCAACGTTCCCCAACATCCATGACGTTCAAAACGTCTTTGAAGTCCCGATTCTAAGCCATTAAGCGTGGTGCACTAAACTATCAAGTAGTCATCATATTGAGCTAGCCAAACGTTCATAACATCTGCATCTGCTCCTGCAATAGGTCTGTCACCTAGCGGTGCATCAAGGACATAATTCTTCTGTGCAGCAATGAGGATAAACCTCAGATCACGGATCCAATCCGCATCATTGCTACTAACATCTTTCAACACAATTTTCTCTAGGAACATATCAAAATAAACATATGAAAGCAACAACGTGAGCTATTGATCTACAACATAGATATGCTAATACTACCAGGACTAAGTTCATGATAAATTAAAGTTCAATTAATCATATTACTTAAGAACTCCCACTTAGATAGACATCCCTCTAATCCTCTAAGTGATCATGTGATCCAAATCAACTAAACCATGTCCGATCATCACGTGAGATGGAGTAGTTTCAATGGTGAACATCACTATGTTGATCATATCTACTATATGATTCATGCTCGACCTTTCGGTCTCCGTGTTTCGAGGCCATATCTGTTATATGCTAGGCTCGTCAAGTTTAACCTGAGTATTCCGCGTGTGCAACTGTTTTGCACCCGTTGTATTTGAACATAGAGCCTATCACACCCGATCATCACGTGGTGTCTCAGCACGAAGAACTTTTGCAACGGTGCATACTCAGGGAGAACACTTATACTTTGATAATTTAGTGAGGGATCATCTTATAATGTTACCGTCAATCAAAGCAAGATAAGATGCATAAAAGATAAACATCACATGCAATCAATATAAGTGATATGATATGGCCATCATCATCTTGTACTTGTGATCTCCATCTTCGAAACACCGTCATGATCACCATCATCACCAGCACGACACCTTGATCACCATGGTAGTATCGTTGTTGTCTCACCAATCTTACGCTTCTACGACTATCGCTACCGCTTAGTGATAAAGTAAAGCATTACAGCGCAATTGCATTGCATACAATAAAGCGACAACCATATGGCTCCTGCCAGTTGCCGATAACTTGGTTACAAAACATGATCATCTCATACAATAAAATTTAGCATCATGTCTTGACCATATCACATCACAACATGCCCTGTAAAAACAAGTTAGACGTCCTCTACTTTGTTGTTGCAAGTTTTACGTGGCTGCTACGGGCTTAAGCAAGAACCAATCTTACCTACGCATCAAAACCACAACGATAGTTTGTCAAGTTGGTGCTGCTTTAACCTTCACAAGGACCGGGCGTAGCCACACTCGGTTCAACTAAAGTTGGAGAAACTGACACCCGCCAACCACCTGTGTGTAAAGCACGTCGGTAGAACCAGTCTCGCGTAAGCGTACGCGTAATGTCGGTCCGGGCCGCTTCATCCAACAATACCGCTGAACCAAAGTATGACATGCTGGTAAGCAGTATGACTTATATCGCCCACAACTCACTTGTGTTCTACTCGTGCATATAACATCAACACATAAAACCTAGGCTCGGATGCCACTGTTGGGGAACGTAGTAATTTCAAAAATTTCCTACGCACACACAAGATCATGGTGATGCATATCAATAAGAGGGGAGAGTCTGATCTACGTACCCTTGTAGACCGACAGCGGAAGCATTAGCACAACGCAGTTGATGTAGTCGTACGTCTTCACGGCCCGACCGATCAAGCACCGAAACTACGGCACCTCCGAGTTCTAGCACACGTTCAGCTCGATGACGATCCCCGGACTCCGATCCAGCAAAGTGTCGGGGAAGAGTTCCGTCAGCACGACGGCGTGGTGACGATCTTGATGTTCTACCATCGCAGGGCTTCGCCTAAGCACCGCTACAATATTGTCGAGTATGGTGGAGGGGGGCACCGCACACGGCTAAGAGAACGATCACGAAGATCAACTTGTGTGTCTATGGGGTGCCCCCTGCCCCCGTATATAAAGGAGTGGAGGAGGGGAGGGCCGGCCCTCTCTATGGCGCGCCCTAGGGGAGTCCTCCCACAGGGAGTAGGATTCCCCCTTTCCTAGTCCAACTAGGAGTCCTTCCATGTAGTAGGAGTAGGAGACAAGGAAGGGGAAGAGGGAGGAGAAGGAAGGAGGGGGCGCAGCCCCTCCCCTTAGTCCAATTCGGACTAGGCCTTGGGGGGGGGGGGCTGCCTCTCCCTCTCCCCTAAAGCCCAATAAGGCCCATATACTTCTTCTCCCGTATTCCCGTAACTCTCCGGTACTCTGAAAAATACCCGAACCACTCGAAACCTTTCCGATGTCCGAATATAGTCGTCCAATATATCGATCTTTACGTCTCGACCATTTCGAGACTCCTCGTCATGTCCCCGGTCTCATCCGGGACTCCGAACTCCTTCGGTGCATCAAAACTCATAAACTCATAATATAACTGTCATTGAAACCTTAAGCGTGCGGACCCTACGGGTTTGAGAACAATGTAGACATGACCGAGACACGTCTCCGGTCAATAACCAATAGCGGAACCTGGATGCTCATATTGGCTCCTACATATTCTACGAAGATCTTTATCGGCCAGACCGCATAACAACTGTCACATCCCTGGTCCTGTTATGCACTAGGCTAGACCCTCATGTGAGCATCATGTTTAAATTCAAATGAAATTTGAATTGAGGAATTTTCAAAAGCCTCAGAAGACCTCTAAAAATAACCAACATTTAAATCTCATCAAATGAGTCCAAAGAAATGTTACTGTTACTCTGTGAAAATATTGGTAAGAGGTAAAATTCAAACCAATATTTTTGGAATCACACAATTATTTATTTTGGCCATTTGAATTAATCCAATAACTATTTGCTATGGATTTATATTTAATATATATATTAAATATGACTCCAATAATTCTGGAAGTTTGTGAGTGGCTTTGTATATATTTTGGCAAGCCACATAAAAACCTACAGAATTTATTAAAATGATTTAGTTGCTCACCTCTCAGCCCACCTAGAAAACAATAAGTAAAAGGAGGAGCAGAAGAACTACCTGGCGCTCACCTCTCAGCCCACCTGGCCCAGCACGGCCCAGCCCACCGCCGCTTCCCCCCCCCCCCCTGTCGTCTTCCTCCCTCGCCAGAAGGACACGGCGCACGCGCCCGAGCTCGCCACGCCACCAGGCTGCCTGCCTGCGTCGCCTGGCCACCGCGACGCCGCGCGTCATCTCCTCGGCGCCGCCCCGACCACCTGGACCACCTCGCTCTCTCCCTCTCCTTCGTTTCTCTCCTTTGCTTCCTCTCTCTCACTCGCCCGAACGCAGCCGTCGCTGCCGACGAGCTCCCCCACGGCCACAGCCACCCCCTCGCTCCCTCTCCGCATCCCTGAGCTCCGTCCCGACCCCGTGGAGCTACACACACGACGCACGCGACCCCGGGAGGCCAGCAACATCGCCATCGCCGTCGTCTTCCACCTCGGGCTCCGGCCACCATCGTCGTTGATCCGCCGCACGCAGGACGTCCCCGAGCCGGCTAACCATCCCTACGGCACCGCTGTGAGCTCCGCCACCGTTTCCCCCTCTTCCCCTCTTCGTTTGATTGCCGTAGCCGTCGCCCCCTTGATGACCGAAACCCGCCGCCGCCTGTGATCGCCGCCGACGTGCCTCCGGCCACCTAGTGGCCCGGCTGTCGTGCTCAGCTTCCTCCCCGCGCTGCCTAGAGCACGTAGGTGCCTCGCATGAGCCTCCCCGGCCACCGTAGCATCGACCCCGAGCTCGCCCGAGCTCCGGCGACCGCCACGGTCGATGCCGGTGACGACTCCGGCCATCTTAGGCCCAGCCGCTGCCACTACTCGACGCGGAGGAGTGCCTGCGTCACGTAGACGCCCTCCGCCGGCCATTTGGTCACCGGAGGAGGGAAACCGCACCCCTCCGCCGTCTCTAGCTCCGCCGGCGACGAGCCGCGGGTCAACTCCGGCGAGTTGACCCAGGTTTGACCTTCCCCGTGTGTCACTGACGTGTGGGCCACCCCCTGACATTTTAGTTAGTATTAGTTTAACACTAATTAACCTAGGTTAGTTAGCTGATTAGTCCTGACCAGTGGGCCCCGGCCCCACAAACAGTTTAGTTAGAATTAACTTAAGGCTAATTAACTTGGTTAATTAGTTGTGTCACTGACCAGTGGACCCCGCTGGTCAGGTTTGACCTGGGGCGCCCAGTTGACTCTGCTAACGTCACAGTGACGTGGTGCTGACGCCATAAATCATTTTCTGGATTTAAAATAAATTCAGGAAATTCCAGAAAATGCCTAAAACTTCTAAAATTCATAGAAAATCAACCGTAACTCCAAATTAAATAATTTATATATGAAAAATTATCAGAAAAATTCAAGGAATCCATCTGTACCATTTCCATGCATGTTAGAACAACTTATCACTACTGTTTAGGACAAATGAAGTGAATGGCATTTAAATAATCATATATGGAGTTGGAGTTTGAATCATGTATTCAAACCAACTTCATTTAAATCATAGCTAGGTGCATTAGCCCAAAACACATTCATGTTGCCATGTCATAGCATGCATCATATTGTGCATTGCATTGATCGTGTTTCTTCTGTGTTTGCCGGTGTTGTTCCCCCTCGGTAGACGCCGTTTTGATGATGTGATCATTGACACTGATGAAGACTCAATGCTATCTTCAGAAGTGCCAGGCAAGCAAAACACCCTTGTTCATTCCGATATAATCCCACTCTCTCGCTCCTGCTCTCTTTTACTGCATTAGGACAACAACGATTCATCTGTTACTTGCTGCGGTAGCTGAACCCCTTTATCCTCTGCATGACCTGTCATTCCACAGTAAATAGATGAAACCCACTAGCATGAGTAGGAGTTGTTTGAGCCCTGTTGTGCCTACTCATTCTTGCTTGTTTGTCATGCCTGCTACTGCTTAGAGTTGTGTCAGGTCTGATTCATCGGGAATGAATCAGAGGTGTGTAAACATGTCCTACTGTGTGTGAGCTAAGTGTGTGAACACGATTTGGTAAAGGTAGCGGTGAGAGGCCATGTAGGAGTACATGGTGGGTTGTCTCATTGCAGCCGTCCTCAGGAACTGAGTTCTGTGTTTGTGATCCATGATTCAGCTACTACCACGCATTGGGCCCGAAACCAATGGACCCTCTCGGCTTCTTAATCACCCTTGTCCTCTGTCCAGGAGTTGCAAGTAGTTTCTGGTGTTTGTAGTATGCTGGAGGCCGTGGGCAGCGCTGACCGGAGGGGTGGGCTGTGATGCGGTAGGCACGTGGCACGGTGTACCCGGCGCCCGTTTGGTGTCTCGGGAACCCTGTTCACATCGTTTGGGGCTATGAGCGAAACTCCGGCCGGATCTCCTCATGGATGGAACCCGAATAGGCGATAAACCTGGACTAGAGACTTGAGTGTTTAGGTAGGCCGTGGCCGACACCCACGTTGGGCTTCCGCTTGAAGGTTGCCGAGTACATGTCGTGTAAACGGCGGTAAGTGGTGAGAGCGTGTGTGAAGAAGTACACCCCTGCAGGGTTAACATCATCTATTCGAATAGCCGTGTCCGCGGAAAAGGACTTCTGGGTTGCCTGTACAGTTCATAGACAAGTGAAAGTGGATACTCTAAAATACGCAAGATAAGCGTGAGTGCTATGGATGGCGTTCTCGTAGGGAGACGGGAGTGGATCCATAGTGGTGTATTGATATGGTGAATATGTGGACTCGTGTGCGCCACCTCAAAGAGTTGCATTGCAGTCGTAGTTCAGGTTAGCCACCGAGTCAAAGCTGGCTTGCTGCAGTCAAACTCCACCATCCCCTTGTTGATAATGATGCATATGTAGTTAGATCTGATGTAAGTCTTGCTGGGTACATTTGTACTCACGTTGCTTAATTTATGTTTTTGCAGAGAGACTTCAGTCTCGCTAGTAGTACCGCGTGGACTTCGACGTTTAGCTTGTTACCTCAGCTACGATCTTGTGCCCTCGGCAGGATCTGGTAGATAGTCAGGCTTTTCAGCCTTTTTCATTTATAGTTGTCTGTACTCAGACATGTTAAGCTTCCGCATGTGCTTTGACTTGTATGCTCTGATTGTTGGGTCATGAGACCCATGTTTGTAATATCTCGCTCCTCGGAGCCTATTGAATAAATTACTTGAGTCGTAGAGTCATGTTGTGATGCCATGTTGTATTTGCACATATCGAGCATATTGTGTGTATGTTATTGAAATGCTTGGTATGTGTGGGATCTGACTATCTAGTTGTTTATCCTTAGTAGCCTCTCTTACCGGGAAATGTCTCCTAGTGTTTCCACTGAGCCATGGTAGCTTGCTACTGCTCCGGAACACTTAGGCTGGCCGGCATGTGTCCTTCTTCATTCCTGTGTCTGTCCCTTCGGGGAAATGTCACGCGCTGAATACCGGAGTCCTGTTAGCCCGCTACAGCCCGGTTCACCGGAGTCCTGCTAGCCCAGTGCTACAGCCTGAATTCACTCGCTGATGACCGACACGTTCGATGCTGGGTCATGGATGCCTGTCCCTGTAAGTTAGTGCCACTTTGGGTTCACGACTAGCCATGTCAGCCCGGGTTCTTTGTCATATGGATGCTAGCGACACTATCATATACGTGAGCCAAAAGGCGCAAACGGTCCCGGGCCAGGTAAGGTGGCACCCGTGGGAATACCGTGCGTGAGGCCGCAAAGTGATATGATGGGTTACATGCTAGATCGGTGTGACTTAGGATCGGGGTCCCGACAACAACATACGTTGTTCCCTTTGTCATTGGTATGTTACTTGCCCGAGATTCGATCGTCAGTATCTCAATACCTAGTTCAATCTCGTTACCGACAAGTCTCTTTACTCGTTCCGTAATACATCATCTCGCAACTAACTCATTAGTTGCAATGCTTGCAAGGCTTATGTGATGTGCATTACCGAGAGGGCCCAGAGATACCTCTCCGACAATCGGAGTGACAAATCCTAATCTTGAAATACGCCAACCAACATGTACCTTTGGAGACACCTGTAGAGCTCCTTTATAATCACCCAGTTACGTTGTGACGTTTGATAGCACACAAAGTGTTCCTCCGGTAAATGGGAGTTGCATAATCTCATAGTCATAGGAACATGTATAAGTCATGAAGAAAGCAATAGCAACATACTAAACGATCGAGTGCTAAGCTAACGGAATGGGTCAAGTCAATCACATCATTCTCCTAATGATGTGATCCCGTTAATCAAATAACAACTCTTTGTCTATGGTTAGGAAACATAACCATCTTTGATTAATGAGCTAGTCAAGTAGAGGCATACTAGTGACACTCTGTTTGTCTATGTATTCACACATGTATTATGTTTCCGGCTAATACAATTCTAGCATGAATAATAAACATTTATCATGAAATAAGGAAATAAATAATAACTTTAATATTGCCTCTAGGGCATATTTCCTTCACCTCCACCCTCGTGGGGCCCTCGTGTCCTTTCCGGACTGCTGCTTATTTTTTTATTTTTCTAAGTATTCCAAAACGGAGAAATATTGCCTTAAAAACTGTTTTGGAGTCGGTTTACTTACCGTACCACAGACCTATTCCTTTTCGGAGTCTGAAACATTCCGAAAAGTGTCCCTTATGTATTCCTATGGGGTTATAGTTTCAATAACATTGCTTTCAACATTTATGGGATTACCTGAGATATAATGTTTGATTCTTTGACCATTTACCACCTTCAGATTTGTGCCTTCGAAGTTGTTGATTTTTATGGCACCGGAACGGTAGACCTCCTCAATAACGTAGGGACCTTCCCATTTAGAGAGAAGTTTTCCTGCAAAAAAATCTTAAACGAGAGTTGTATAGCAATACATAATCACCTACGTTAAACTCATGCTTTTGTATTCTTTTATCATGCCACCTTTTAACCTTTTCTTTAAACAACTTGGCATTTTCGTAGGCTTGGGTTCTCCATTCATCAAGTGAATTAATATCAAATAACCTCTTCTCACCAGCAAGTTTAAAATCATAATTTAGTTCTTTAATAGCCCAATAAGCCTTGTGTTCTAGTTCGAGAGGTAAGTGTCATGCTTTTCCATAGACCATTTTATACGGAGACATACCCATAGGATTTTTATATGCAGTTCTATAGGCCCATAATGCATCATCAAGTTTCTTGGACCAATTCTTTCTGGACCTATTAACAGTCTTTTGCAAAATTATTTGAGTTCTCTATTACTCAATTCTACTTGACCACTAGACTGAGGGTGATAAGGGGACGCAATTCTATGATTAATATCATATTTAGCAAGCATTTTACAGAAAGCACCATGAATAAAATGTGAACCACCATCAGTCATTAAATATCTAGGGACTCCAAACCTTGGAAAGATAACTTCTTTAAGCATTTTAATAGAAGTGTTATGATCAACACTACTAGTTGGAATAGCTTCTACCCACTTAGTAACATAATCAAGAACAACTAAAATATGTGTATAACCATTAGAGGAAGGAAAAGGTCCCATATAGTCAAAGCCCCAAACATCAAATGGTTCAATAACAAGTGAATAATTCATAGGCATTTCTTGACGTCTACTAATATTACCAATTCTTTGACATTCATCACAAGATAAGACAAACTTACGGGCATCCTTGAAGAGAGTAGGCCAATAAAAACCAGATTGTAGTACCTTATGTGTGGTTCTATCTCCAGCATGGTGCCCTCCATAAGCTTCGGAGTGACACTTGCGTAGGATCTGTTCTTGTTCATGCTCACGTACACAACGTCTAATAACGGCATCTACTCCTTCTTTATAAAGATGTGGGTCATCCCAAAAGTAATGCCTCAAATCATAGAACTTTTTCTTTTGATGGTATGTGAAACTAGGTGGTATAAACTTAGCAACAATGTAATTAGCATAATCAGCATACCATGGAGCAGTATGAGAAGCATTTATGACATTTAATTGCTCATCAGGAAAGCTAACATCAATAGGTAGTGGGTCATCAAGCACATTTTCTAACCTAGACAAGTTGTCTGCAGCGGGGTTCTCGGCTCCTTTTCTATCAACAATATGTAAATCAAATTCTTGAAGCAAGAGGACCCATCTAATAAGTCTAGGTTTAGCATCTTTGTTTTCCATAAGATATTTAATAGCAGCATGATCAGTGTGAATAGTTACTTTAGAATCAACAATATAAGGTCTAAACTTATCACTGACAAATACAACTGCTAAGAATTCTTTTTCAATAGTAGCATAATTTCTTTGAGCATTGTCTAGAGTTTTGCTAGCATATTCAATAACATTTAGTTTCTTATCAACTCTTTGTCCTAGAACAACACCTACAGCATAATCACTAGCATCACACATAATTTCAAAGGGTAAATTCCAATCAGGTGGCTGAACAATAGGTGCAGAGATCAATGCTTTCTTAAGTATTTTAAAT
Source organism: Triticum aestivum (assembly GCF_018294505.1). Taxonomy (NCBI): domain Eukaryota; kingdom Viridiplantae; phylum Streptophyta; class Magnoliopsida; order Poales; family Poaceae; genus Triticum; species Triticum aestivum. The sequence continues at coordinate 81,254,204 of NC_057803.1, read as the reverse complement.
GCTTCTACACAATCATCATCAAAGACAAATGGTATATATTTTTGTAATAAATTAGTCAGAGGCCGAGAGATTTTTGAGAAGTCCTTAATGAACCTCCTATAAAAACCGGCATGACCAAGGAAACTTCTTATACCTTTGATGTCCTTGGGACATGGCATCTTTTCAATAGCATCAACCTTGGCTTTATCAACTTCAATACCTCTTTCAGAAACTTTATGCCCCAAGACAATACCTTCATTAACCATAAAGTGGCACTTTTCCCAATTCAGGATAAGATTAGTTTCTTCACATCTCCGCAAAACTCGATCAAGGTTGCTTAAGCAATCATCAAAAGAAGATCCATAGACGAAAAAGTCGTCCATGAAAACCTCACAAATCTTTTCACAAAAGTCAGAGAATATAGCCATCATGCATCTTTGAAAGGTAGCAGGTGCATTACATAAACCAAAAGGCATATGTCTATAAGCAAAAGTACCAAAAGGGCATGTAAAAGTAGTCTTTGGTTGATCTTTGGCTGACACAGGTATTTGAGAGAAACCAGAATAACCATCTAGAAAGCAAAAATGTGTATGTTTGGATAATTTTTCTAGCATTCGATCGATAAAAGGTAAGGGGTAATGATCCTTTTTAGTAGCCATATTTAATTTGCGGAAATCAATTACCATCCTATAACCAGTAATAATTTTTTGAGGAATCAATTCATCTTTATCATTAGGAACAACAGTAATACCTCCCTTCTTAGGGACACAATGGACATGGCTTACCCACTGACTATCAGCAACGGGGTAAATTATACCTGCCGCAAGGAGCTTTAGTATCTCCTTTCTTACCACTTCTTTTATTTTAGGATTCAGTCGGCGTTGATGATCATGAACTGGTTTAGCATCTTCTTCCAAATTAATTTTATGTTGACATAGAGTGGGACTAATGCCCTTAAGATCATCAAGAGTATACCCAATAGCAGCACGGTGCTTCTTCAGAATTTTTAATAATCTCTCTTCTTCATGTTCTGAAAGGTTAGCACTAATAATAACAGGATATATCTTTTTCTCATCAAGATAAGCATATTTAAGAGTATCCGGTAAAGGTTTAAGCTCAAACACGGGATCACCCTTGGGTGGAGGAGGATCCCCTAGGATTTCAACAGGTAAATTGTGTTTCAGAATAGGTTCCTGTTTAAAGAATACTTCATCTAATTCCCTTCTTTCATTCATAAACATATCATTTCCATGGTCTAGTAAATATTGTTCTAAAGGATCACTAGGAGGTACGGCAATAGAGGCAAGACCAATAATTTCATCTTTACTAGGTAATTCTTCTTCACGGTGTTGTCTACTAAATTTAGAAAAATTAAATTCATGAGTCATATCATCTAAACCGACAGTAACACCATCCCTTTTGCAATCTATGGAAGTATTAACAGTATTTAAGAAGGGTCTACCAAATATAATGGGACAGAAGCTATCTTGTGGGAAACCAAGAACAAGAAAATCAGTAGGATATTTAGTTTTCCCACACAAGACTTCAACATCTCTAACAATTCCCATTGGTGAAATAGTATCTCTATTAGCAAGTTTAATTGTGACATCAATATCTTCTAACTCAACAGGTGCAATGTCATGCATAATTTCGTTGTATAAGTCAATATGTATTGCACTAGCACTAGCACCCATATCACATAAGCCATGATAACAATGATCTCCTATTCTAACAGAAATAACAGGCATGCCTATCACAGGTCTAGGTTTATCTGTATCACGGGGTTTAGCAATTCTAGCAGTTTCATCACAGAAATAAATAACATGCCCATCTATATTATCAGACAAGAGATCTTTAACAATAGCAATATTAGGTTCAAATTTAACTTGCTCAGGAGTTGTATATGTTTTAATATTGCTTTTACGAACCACAGTTGAAGCTTTAGCATGATCCTTGATCCTAACAGGGAAAGGTGGTTTCTCAACATAAGAAGTATGAACAATAGGATCATTATAAGTAATAGTCTTTTCTTCAACTTTAACAGGTGCAGCTACTTTTACTTCTATGGGAGGATGATATTTAAACCACTTCTCCTTGGGGAGATCAACATAGGCAGCAAAAGATTCATAGAAAGAAGCTACTATCTCAGAGTCAAGTCCATATTTAGTGCTAAATTTACGAAAAATATCGGTATCCATAAAAGATTTAACACAATCAAAACTAGGTGTCATACCTGACTCCTTACCATTGTCGAGGTCCCAATCTTCGGAGTTGCATTTAATTCTTTCCAATAAATCCCATTTGAATTCAATAGTCTTCATCATAAAAGAGCCAGCACAAGAAGTATCAAGCATGATGCGATTGTTATCAGAAAGCCGACCATAAATTTTTTGAATAATCATTTCTCTTGAGAGCTCATGATTGGGGCATGAATATAACCTTGATTTAAGCCTCCCCCAAGTTTGAGCGATGCTTTCTCCTTCGTGAGGCCAGAAATTATATATATAATTGCGATCACGATGAACAAGATGCATAGGATAAAACTTTTGATGAAATTCCAATTTCAATCGTTTGTAGTTCCAAGACTCCATATTATCACATAGCCTATACCATGTCGATGCATCTCCCCTCAAAGATAAGAGTAAGACCTTCTTCTTAACAACATCTTCGGGTACACCTGCAAGCTTAAATAATCCACAAACTTTATCCACATATATTAGATGCTCATCAGGATGTTTTGTTCCATCTCCTAAAAAAGGATTAGCTAGCAGTTTTTCTATCATACCCAAAGGAATTTCGAAGCAAGCATTTTCATTTTCAGTAGGTTCAGTAGGTTGAGGAGCAACTCTTTGCTCTACTGGTCGGGGTGAAGATACCCCGAACAAGCCCCTCAGAGGATTACTTTCCATAGTAACACGTGAAAGTAAATTTCAGCACACTATATAAATTTTTTCTTACCAAATTCCACCTACCAAAGGCGCTTCACTCCCCGGCAACGGCGCCAGAAAAGAGTCTTGATGACCCACAAGTATAGGGGATCTATCGTAGTCCTTGTGATAAGTAAGAGTTTCGAACCCAACGAGGAGCAGAAGGAAATGATAAGCGGTTTCCAGCAAGGTATTCTCTGCAAGTACTGAAATAAGTGGTAACAGATAGTTTTGTGATAAGATAATTTGTAACGAGCAACGAGTAACAAAAGTAAATAAAGTGCAACAAAGTGGCCCAATCCTTTTGTAGTAAAGGACAAGCCTGGACAAACTCTTATATGATGTAAAGCGCTCCCGAGGACACATGGGAATATCGTCAAGCTAGTTTTTATCACGCTTATATGATTCACGTTTGGTACTTTGATAATTTGGTATGTGGTGGACCGGTGCTTGGGTGCTGCCCTTACTTGGACAAACATCCCACTTATGATTAACCTCTATTGCAAGCATCCGCAAATACAACAAAAGTATTAAGGTAAACCTAACCATAGCATGAAACATATGGATCCAATTCAGCCCCTTACGAAGCAATGCATAAACTCGGGTTTAAACTTCTGTCACTCTAGCAACCCATCATCTACTTATTATTTCCCAATGCTTTCCTCTAGGTCCAAACAATGGTGAAGTGTCATGTAGTCGATGTTCACATAACACCACTAGAGGAGAGACAACATACATCTCATCAAAATATCGAACGAATACCAAATTCACATGACTACTAATAGCAAGACTTCTCCCATGTCCTCAGGAACAAAAGTAACTACTCACAAAGCATAAACATGTTCATATTCAGAGGGATATTAATATGCATATAGGATATGAACATATGATCTTCCATCAATTAAACCAACTAGCATCAACTACAAGGAGTAATTAACACTACTAGCAACCTACTAGCACCAATTCCGGATTTGAAGACAAGAATTGGATACAAGAGATGAAGTAGGGTTTTGAGATGAGATGGTGCTGATGAAGATGTTGATGGAGATTGCCCTCTCCCGATGAGAGGAGCGTTGGTGATGACGATGGCGATGATTTCCCCCTCCGGGAGGGAAGTTTCCCCGGCAGAACAGCCCCGCCAGAACCCTAGATTGGCTCCGCCAAGATTCCGCCTCGTGGCGGCGGAGTTTCATCTGAGAAGATGGCTTTATGATTTTTTCCCCATCGAAAGAGTCCATATAGCAGAAGATGGTCATCGGAGGGCCACCAGGGGGCCCACGAGGTAGGGGGCGCGCCCCCACCCTCGTGGGCAGGGTGTGGCCCCCCTGGTGAAGTTCTTGCGCTCAATGTTTTTTATATATTTGAAAAACATCATCCGTGAAGTTTCAAGACTTTTGGAGCTGTGCAGAATATGTCTCTAATATTTGCTGCTTTCCAGCCAGAATCCCAGCTGCCGGCATTCTCCCTCTTTATGTAAACCTTTAAAATAAGAGAGAATATACATAAGTATTGTGACATAATGTGTAATAACAGCCCATAATGCAATAAATATTGATATAAAAGCATGATGCAAAATGGACGTATCATGCACTAGCAAACAAATGAATCCCTTATTACTTTTGACAACAATCTCCAAGATCCAAGGGGGTAAGATATTGCAACAACACAACCTCACTCAGTCAGCAGCTTCATAATCGATATCTTCGGTAATGTCGTTGGTTACTTCCGCAAACCATGTCCGAGTCTACAAAAATCAAACCAAACAGTTTTACGGTCCAAATGCCACTTTGTTCACTCATGTTCCCATGAAAAATCTCTCCATGATAAATCATGCATGTGAACAAATCCCCGTTCTCACCTAATTCATTAAAAAAATCAAAACTAAATCATCGGCATGACTTCCTAGCCAAATCATACGAAACCACGTGCATTGGTGACCTACAACCAATGACAGCAACAAATCCGTTCTAAAAAGCACTACTTTGCAATATGACAAAAAAGGGAGGAGCACGATCACGTACCATATTGCGCGGCGACTTGCTCGTCGACCCCTACAGCGATGGAGTCGAGGGCCCTCCTGGCCCCTAGATTCGTCATCCCCTTCAACCGATCTTCCTCGCGCGGTCGCTATGCTAATAGAAACCACGGGTGGGCCTAAATGCAAAATCTCCAGCCGCTCGGGTCCATCTGCCTACATGGCTGTCCGCATTTTTTCACTCGCCTCAGCTGATTTAGAATTAATCCGAGTCAACCGTCCAAGTACTCCCTCCGGTCCTTTGTACTCTGCATATAAGAATTGTCCGAAGTCAAACTTCATAAAGTTTGACCATATTTATATGAAAAAAAATCAACATCTACTATGTTAAAGTTATACAATATGAAAATTTAAGTCATGATGTATCTACTGATATTGATTTCACATTATGAATGTTGGTATTTTATTTTATAAAGTTGATCAAATTTTACGAGGCTTGACTTTAGACAAATTTTATATGGGAAGTAAAAAGGACCGGAGGGAGTACAGCGTGCAAAGTTTGCGTTTTGCAAGCAGGAGGACTTAAGTGAGCTTCAGTGGCAAATACAAGGGCTGATACTGTATTTAACTCCTCCTCTCGCTCTACCCCCTAAAAAAAACTATCCTCTCGTTCTATCTCTTCCCCTATCCCCGAGAAACCCCGAAACCTCCGCCCGCCCGCCAATGGCGACCGCCGCCCAGGTCGCCGCCACATTTCTCTCCTTCCTCTCATGCCCCCGTCACCACACCGCTCCCTCCCCTTCCATCTCCTTCCTGGCGACCCCTGTATTGCCCGCCTCGCTCCGGGCCGCTGCCGCGGGGGGCCAAACCCTCACCTTCCGCTGCCGGGGCCGTCGCATCGCCGTCGTTGCTCAGCTCCCTACTATGTAAGGATGATCAATAATACTGCGACCACTCAACAATTTGTTCCCGATAAACATTTCTGAACTTGAGCTGTTTTCTCCTAAATCTTGAAACATTTGGAATTTAGCACATAGTATAACTACTTTTGCGCGATTTGACTATTGTACTTCCGGTCGGATCCTGTGACGAGCTTGATTTGGGAGTTTTTTTCCCAGGATTCCAGAGCTAGCTAGCGGGGAGAAGAAAATCCGGTAAGCTATAATCCCCTCGACATGTCGCCATCTTGTGTCTATACACGGAGCTGACATGGGGATTCACTGCACACAGGTGGTCATCGAGGGCGGTGCGATCATTTGCAATGGCGGAGCTGGAGGCACGGAAGATGAGGTACCCAACCACAGGCACCGAGGGGCTGCTTATGGGCATACTCGTTGAAGGTGAGGCACAACCACGTTTGAGCTTACATTTCTGCCCGAACATATGCTTATTTGCTATGCTTGGTGTTTGTGTAAGCAACTTAAGTGTGGCAAAGTAGTTGTGAACTGTGGTTGCAAATGGGATATGATGAATTGGAAGAGAATGAAGAATGATAGATTTTCTCCAGAAAGAAAAACATTATAAAGAATAATGGAGGCGTTAGAACTTCGAAGATTTTGGAGATTCCTTCTCAGAAAGATACTAGAAGTAAGTCTGAGCTATTGATTTCTTGTTTATCTTGTACTCCCTCCCTCTGGAATTAGTTGACTATCAAACTGATGTACCTAGTAGCACTGAAATATGTCTAGATACATCCGTTTGAGCATCAACTAATTCCGAACGGAGGAAGAAAGAAACTAAGAGTATCTATGACTGACTGATGAGATTGGCTTCAAAGAAACTAAGAATACTTTTTCGTAGTTTAAAAGAAACATATAAAAAGGATCGTGTACACTACACCATTATTTATAAGGCATCCCTCCTTGCATGCTTAGGCGGCAAGTAGCCCTGGCAGCGTCTTGCAATTTTGCCTTCTTTAGGCGCTTAGCCTTGGGCGCTTAGGCGGCAAGTCGCCCTGGCAGCGCCTTGCAATTATGCCCGCTTTAGGCGCTTAGGTATCAGGATGGTTGGTGCTCGCCTTAGGTCGCCTTATAAACGATGCACTACACATGCTCTGATGCTCAATTGCTGTTTTAGTGGACATCTAAAGATTCCTGATACCATAATTTACCATGATATTGCCAAACGTTGAGCTAATATTTGCTGTTTATCAGTTTTCTATATTGCTATGCCTATTTTGATGCAACTAAACTACAAATTTGTTGCTTTCAGGAACTAGTGACGCGGCAAAACTTATGCGTGCTAAGGGAATCACATTGCTCACGGTGCGTGACGCGGCAGCAACAATACTTGGGAAGTCAGAAATGTTTTACTTCAGTCCTATGCATCCACCATTGACAGAATCTGCACAGCGTGCCCTTGATTGGGCTGTAAACGAGAAACTAAAGTCAGGTTAGTTCCTTCAAAATATGCTTCCATTATTGTTCATTACTCATTTGTGCTGACAAGGTACTCAAATTCTTCTCTGTACTCTCTAGTAAACAGTATCTGATTGCGCCACATGCTTGTTCTTAGTGTTATGGGGCTTAAGTAATGGGTGTATTTTTTCTTGTTTGCAGAACAAGTAGTGTTGGCGTATTATTTTCCATAATTGATAGTCTACTGAAGATTAATAAATATGTCTAATATCATATATTCACATTGCATATATGTTTAATGATTCCGTCTTGGGTTAACACAAAGATTAAGCTTACCTAGGCATAGAGGAGGAATGTAGAATACTATGTTTACTACTCCCTCTGTAAAGAAACAGAAGACTTTAGTGATCTAAACGCTCTTATATTTCTTTACGGAGAGAGTACTTTATTTCTGCAACGTTTTACATAGTAATGTGTTTCTACTTTCTATACGATGACTATATGTTACCATCTCCTACAGTCTGGATAGCCAATACTTAAATAGTAACAGGTAACCGTAGTCATGCTTTTAACAAATCGATTATTGCATGCATGCTACTACTTCAAGTACAAAACAAGTAAAATGTGTTACCATAGAGGCTTACGGTTACCACAGTAAATCACTCTAAACTAGGTATATACTATTAGGTCACTCTATTGGGAAAACGGGTCACTCTATTGGGAAAACGATGATTCATGTAGGACATATTTCAATTTGGTTTGTTCCACTGCAATTTCCTCGAATTTAACCTTCTTGTATAGTGTTGGTTTACATTTGTAGAGCCATAACTACCAACGCTCCGTCCAAAATAGAAGTGCATACGTTCTGTAGATTAATGATCAAACTCACTATCCACAATTGTTTTTCCTCAGATGTGTTATCTCTCTATCATCTATATTATTTACTTCATTTCCCTGATGAATGTCTATCAGACCATTAGGCTATGCACACCTGCTGACCTGAATCTGTAACATAAGAGCACGAACTGGGTTTAAATGATGAACATAAATGCTGCAGTGTGCAGTGTCTTTGATTTCATTTCTGAGAGTCTCTGAAATTGTTGATATGTGACAATGATTTCAAGCTTTTGTGGGGGAGAACATACTGATGAGAATCGAAATTATGTTGATACTGGGCTCCTGGCTCGATGAGCTAATATCTAGATATCGGTTTGGTATCTGTATTTCTCTATAGGTCATATTACAAATCAATTACTCTTCTCTCAGATGTTTGAAAAGTGAGGGTATTTTCTTACAGCGACCCTGAGAACCCGTAACTATACACTATGGAGTAAGCAATGAATAGGATTTTTATGGTTGGACCATTCGATCTGCATGACAAATTCGAGGACAACATGTGTGCATGACCATGTTGCCGTAAGTCTATTGTGGGCTTAGTAATATTTTTTGTGCCTCTTGTGAAGTCCTAAAAGCAGCCTATGCCCACTTTATGTTACTCATAGGTCCCAAATGGAGAGTGCATATGTCAATGTGGCCAAAATTTGGTTCAATATATTTGGTCTTATTGACAAGAATTTGCATTCATTTGGTGTGTTGCCAATAAGTTGCTAAAATTCTATTCACATCATAGTTGCCGGATTTGCAGTTCGCTCGTTCACAATTCAGGTTCAGGATTCGCAATTCACTAGTGCCTATGAATCGAGTTTGATAGGGGGTATACATCTCCGGTTCGTGAATCGGGTGACCGTTACGTGAATTCAATGACTCCGATTGAATCCGATGGCTGCGATGACTCGGATTCTGAACTCAGTATAAGCAAAAAATTAAAATAAAAAATATACGAGTGCCAAAGGGCATGAAACAATAAAGTCACTAATAGAATAATGTTTAGTTCATAATCAACCAGTGGACTGTTTGCAACCAGCTTAGCAGCTTGACTACATGGTTACATGCATAAAGACATAATGAGTTGAATAGTTAAAAACCACAAAAATGCACATATAAAAAATACTATTAATGCGTTGTTGACCCTTTATGCGTATATAAGCTCTTAATGAGCACCTGAATCAGTGACATAACAAATACCAAAATCTGATTAGAGACGAATGGAGGGAAACTTCCCACCAAAAAATTCACTTTGGGGCCACATGCCGGAGTGCTTAGTCTCATCCGACCAGATTCATTGTTTTCTCCAGAAAGCCCGCGCCCCCAACTCCACCCCATTGTCTTCAAATTTCAGGCCTTCCTAATTCCAGATCCCCAACTGGTGGACTGCTCTGCATGCACCAGGGCCCCCCGTGTAGAAGCTGCAGCAAGTATCACGTAGGACACATCGCCTTATCCGCGATGGAGGCGATGCAGAAGGTGCTGCTGCACAGAGGCGACTCATCGGATCCGACATCTTCATTGTCGTCATGCCGGCCCCCACATATTGGCCGTCGCCTTCGTGCACCAGCTACATGCATGTGCCGGGTCGAGTAGCTGCTGCCCACCCACTATGTCTGCGCCGAGCGCCGCAATTTCGTAGCCACTGGCCGCTAGAACAAGGGTTGTGCTGCTGCACACATGGCCGCACCAGGCTAGCCAACGGTTTCATTTTTTGGGTTTGTTTTGAGTTCGGCGAATCTGGCACCGTTTAGCTACCGATCTGAGCAAATTTGAACCCTGTTCTAGATAAATCTGTTGGAATCGGGGTTCAGTGGCTTTTGTAGCAAATCCGGCAACTATGATTCACATTAGCATGTCAGTATTCTTCACAAAGTTGAGCAAACCGAAGTGGACAAGTTTTGACCAGACTTCGACACAACTTGTTAATTCAATGTCAGTATAAAGCAAGCAGCCAAGGACGCCTTCACTGAATAACTGAAAACATGCCAGTTTTCACCAAGCATAGGACCATACATTCAAGCATCAGACCAAGGCATGTGTTACTCATTTGTTGTAATAACCTGCAAATGCATTGGATATGCTGTAAAGCCTACTCCCTCCATGTCACAATACATACCCATTTTAGATTGGGACAATTGCATTTTTACCCCTAGTTGGTTCCTACCCACGGGTTTTGCCCTTACTTTTCGAGCTTGCTCAGTTTTGCCCTTACTTTTTCCGTCGAGATCCCTCGAATGCCCTTTGACCGTTTGACCAAAACTTTGAAAATTCATAACTAATTCATATGAACTCAGAAAAATGCAAATAAGATATCAAAATGTTCAGATAAACATTACCTTTATGGGCATGTCATTTGCATTCGGGACAAAAGCACCATTTAAACTACCTGAGGTAATTAATGTTATTAACATTATTAAAAATAAATAGGTATAAACAAAAAAAATCGTGAATAAAAATTATATGCAAATGTAGGTGATGTTTTTTGAACATCCTGATACCTTATTTGCATTTTCCTGAGTTCGTATCAACTTGTTATGAAGTTTCCCAATAATGGTCAAAGTCGTTAGAACATTCATAACAAGTTGATACATACTCAGAAAAATGCAAATAAGTTATCAGGAAGTTCAGCAAACATCACCTACATTTGCATGTAATTTTTATTCATGAAAAAAATATTGTTTATACCAACTTATTTTAATAATGTTAATAACATTAATTACCTCGGGTAGTTTAAACGATACTTTTGTCCTTAATGCAAATGATATGCCCATAAAGGTAATATTTATCTAAACATTTTGATATCTTATTTGCATTTTTCTGAGTTCATATGAATTAGTTATGAATTTTCAAAGTTTTGGTCAAACGGTCAAAGGGCATTTGAGGGATCTCGACGAAAAAAGTAAGGGCAAAACTGAGCAAGCTCGAAAAGTAAGGGCAAAACCCGTGGGTAGGAACCAACTAGGGGTAAAAATGTAATTGTCCCTTTTAGATTCCATCCCAGTCAAACATTTTAAGGTTTTACCAACATCTGCGACACCAAATTAATAGAATTAGGTCCGAAATATACTTTCCTAATGCATGCTTGATTTTGAGGAAATATATTTTCATAAAAACTCATGGTCAAGGTTACATTTGAGACATGTCAATGTAGGAGGGAGTACTTAATTCCTTCCTTTTGTAAAATCGCTTTGTTTCCAACTTGATAAAGGACTTACCAACACCGTTCGTCCACTGGATTGATAAAGCTGTTTCAGCATGTCTTTTACGGCAGGTATTGTTTATATAGGGTTTAGAGCTGCTTATATTTTGCATGAAGCCTAGATCTACCACTTTTGTCCATTTGATATCATTTCACCAAAAATGATTTGAACAGGACCATGTTAGTACCAGTTTCCTCTAATAAGTTGAGTTTAAAAACACACTGGGTGTGTTAGCAACTCTGTCTGCAACAAAGTTATATAAAAAGTGCTCTGATGGGATTGCTTCTGCATTGATAATCCTATATTTAGAATTAGCATCCAGGATTCCTTAAGACCACCATGAACTTCTTAGCTTGACAATTCCAGCTCGGCATTCATGAGATGACATCTTCATAGTTCATTCATGCAGGACTGTGGGGCAGGTAAAGACTGTATTTTGTTAAGTCTTGTGAGAATTGAAGGGGTTGGAGGTCTTTTTTTCGTTAAGATTATGTACCTCTCCAGACATGTCACTTGTGATCTGCGTGTCTGAGAAGGACCTGGAATTGAAGTCGTGTACGTTTGGTATTGTAAAGTTTGGTAGGTATCAACTACAGTGCTAGTCTAAAATTGCATCAAAACTCTTGCACAAATTGACTGTCCCAGGTCATACTGTAGCCATTACAGTTTTGAATGCTAGTATTTCCCCCTCTTTTGCAATATAGTAGTATTTCCATTTCTGAATCGGTTTGTTGCTACATGTTTGGGTCTAACACTATATGAATATGATCATTTAGTTCAATGGGGTCTAGATATTTATGGCCACTCCCTTCTTAAGTGCACTATGCTTAGAGTCCTGTTGGTTTTATCTACCGCTTGTTAATTGCACTATGCTTAGAGTCCTGTTGGTTTTATCTACAGCTTGTTAAGTGCACTATGCACTATTCTTAACTTTGTGTCCTGAACCCTGATTGCTGATTCCCTTGTATGTTTGCTGACCGGGTAGCACCGTTCCTGATCTGTGTACGCGTTTCAGCGTGAATGGAAGTGTGATGCATTTCTTTGTTGTTTTCTACCTGCCCATGTGAAATATCATATGTTTATTCCTTATTTGTTTTGTTTAATGAGTTGAATTCTGACTTCAGGTGAGGACGGAGAGGTAACGGCCAATCATTTGTTCCTGGCGATATGGTCAGATAAAGAGTCAGCTGGTCATAAGGTTCTGGCTTCCCTTGGTTTTGATGATCAGAAAGCCAGTTTGCTGGCCAAAACGGTAACGGTCTAATTCTTCGTCGAGGTTGATACTTCACAGGGCTAATGGTTTCTCAAACCTTCTACCAACCCTCTGCAGGCAGGCGAAGAGAAAGCAATGAGTCCTAGATAGCAAATCAAGCAGCCGGTTTATAATTGAACTTCCCGGAGGTTATTTATGTGTTCACCTGGCAACATCTAGGCACTAGTTGGCGGCTGGCGGTACCACGGAGCTTCGATAAGTTTTAGGGGTTTTAAGATCGGTTAGGCCGAATCCAAAATGTGTACTCCCACTATTGCCAAACGCAGTACATGTAAAAACATTACAATGTATTTTCGGACGAACACGGTTTTCTTCCACTCTCAGCTAGTTTGTTGGACTGCCCTTCGGAGACCCATTCAAAGATCCAGATTCTGAGTTCATCCCCACCTTCAGAGTTTTTGTTCAATCTCAATCTGAATCCTGACAAACCATGACCATTTTATGGAAAGCGACTGCTCTCCACATCACCGTATAAGTTTGACACGGGACATTATCATCATTTGCGCCTAGAAGTGTGTAGTTTTCTCATCATTCTAAGCAGGGGAAGGGAAGCTTTCCCCACTTTACACCAAATGCGCAACACGAGGTTGGTAGTACCTGGCACTATGCTTCGATTGCAAGGACATCTACCTTCAAATCTTTTACATTGTTTATTGCTGTTTTCACCCTGGCTCTGCGCATTGTTTTTGTTCTGCTTATTGGCGCAGACAACCAAGCTGACAGTGACCATCGGGAGGTTATACATTGTATTCGCGGACAGGGAGGTGTCATGGCTCGACACTTAGCATGTACATACTGGAAGCCGACGCCATGTTGGTGTGGTCAGGTGGGCTGCCCCATTCCCGGGCTTAGGTTTCTGCTCCCAGGTCCTCATCAGGTAGCATCAATTCTACTATCTGCCACCGACAGGGATCAGAACCTGCCCGGGGACGACGAACAGGACCAGCGAGAAAGTAAGCGATGTGATTTATTGGAATTCCTTGCGTGCCAGCAACTGCACTGCATGAACACTTTCAAATTTATGGGCCACTGCCTTACTATCATGGCGCGTTTACCTACTTTTTGGCATGTCTTTTCGGATGGACCATATATATCCGAACCAGCCGTTCACGCTGCTGCCACATAATGGCATTAAATCGCATGTTTCAGCAGGGAACTCAATCGACCTGCAGTTCTGTACGACTTGTGTGGGAATGTAAGTGCACTCCAAGCCTCGTGCTCGCTAGCTAGGGATATAAGTATATTCAACTATGCGTGGCAAGTCTCCGGGTTAACAAATGATCAAGCAAAAAGTTGTGTGCAGCCTACGTGTTGGCCGTTTTCTTTTCGTCTTGAAGCGCGCACTAGTCTACTAGAGTAATGCAAGGCTATATATAAACAAGCACGAAGATTTTCGCTTCTCCGGCGCGCTTTATCGATTGTTTACTCTTTCGTGTCTGCCCCACTCCTTCGAATGTTTGCATCAAAAGGCATGTGCCCCCTTTTTGTTGCCTACTTATATAGTATTAACGTCTTATATTTTGGTACGAAGGTAGTGTATTAGAGTGCCCGGTGTAAGATAGCAATAGCATGCATCTCTTGCCTGTACTGATCCGTGCTTTTGACATGTAACACCAAAGATTGCAAATGCATTTGTAGGAGCATATCATTCATTGATCCATGCATGCCATTAGCATCTTAATAGCGTCGTTTTGTGGGTCTGGTACCCGCTGAGCCGTTTCTTGATGCCTATATATGTGTTCTCTGGTCCTCCATTACAAGTATAAATCCAAAGTGGTAGGACCAAGAGATGCATGGCGTGAGTACCTCACAGAATACCACTTGGGAGCTAATCAGGTGCTAACCCCAGATCTCTCGGGGAGCTGCGGCCACTGGCCACCCTCCTGGTCTCCTCCACACTGGACAAATCCAGTGTCATATCTCTAGTAGTTCTCCGCCAGCCCACAAGTCAAGGGGATGCATCCACGACGGGCGACTGGTCCTGTAGATATGATAGCTCATGCCCATGCACGTCCAAAGCCGATGCTCTTTCTTAGGTCGTTTGACTACTGGCGCTGCACGGGATATATGGCATTGGACCACTCACTGCCAGCGCTTAGCCTTTTGCAATCTCGATCTGCCTAAGTTTCTCACGTGCCATCTATCTACACATCGGACGCGTAGGCGTAGGAGCACTGTAGTGCTGGGAGTTGGGAAAGTCACGTAGGTTCTCCTTCCCGCGCCACATTAAATTCACTGCCAGTGGAGGCGAGTGCAAGTCCGGTTCCGGTCCGGCAAAGTGGTGCGCCCCAGCCCCCAGGTGCTCATTCCTGTGGCACTCTTCGCCAATCGTTCAGTTATCCCCGTCTCAGGATATGCTCTACTGCTGCTGGTGCTGCTGCTGCTAGTGGCGGTGGTAGATGCACAGCTTCGCTTAGGTTGATCTTCTATAGAGTATACTCTAGTTAACCCTATGTACTATGCGTTGCTCGATCGCCTCGATGGAAACACTACTCTAGTTACTCTAGTTAACCCTATATATATAGCAAGTGAGATGAGTTGGTTTCGGTTAATGAAGTCAAGGAGTTGTACATGCATGTGCTAGTATGATATTCTTCCATTGGGCCTAAAAAACCGTGAGCTGTTTTTTTAGTACGCGCCGCGCACACTTCAGTGCCAGTGATTAGATTTTTCCAACCTGTGTAGAAGATGCAACAACGGCACATAAAAGAATTGGCGGAATTTTTCGGCGACCATTCCATGAAAACATGGAAAAAGTTGGGCACATATATGCATACCGCATTGACAACACGGCCATGTTCATGGCCAAAAATAATAATATTCCCGCGGATTGTATTGTATAATAATACGATAAGGTAACTAGTTGTCCGTACCGGCGACGAGCTTGGCCTTATTATTGGACATACTCCTTGGGTATCCATGCGGGGGCTCCATTTGTTTGCACCGGCTGTCGGCAAAACAGATGGTCTACGTACCTGCTGTATTCTGATGGAGCTGACATCTTGTCACTGAAACCCATTACCACCCGCAGGATTTCTGGGAGGAGCTACTCCCGACTTACTGAAAGCAATAGAGAAATAGGGGGGAGAAGATGGCCCACGTACTCAAACCTCAGCTAAATTTTGGGGATTCCTATGCGCTGACCGCACGAGTGCAAGGGGAGAAAATTTAAGCAATCTCTTACGTGCACCTCTACCTAAGTCGGTTCCACTTCCGTCTGCATTCTCCCTTTGCATATACACCAGTACATGTCAGGGTTCTAGTGGGGGGGGGGGGGGGGGGGGGGGTTAGTATAGGGCTTCCAACGGTTTTGTCTTCCATCTCCATTAAATTAATAGAGTTAATACTCTGACTTATTTATCAATGTCGCGAAACCGGTCGGGAAAATAGGCATGTCAGTTAGTTGTTGGTCGAGAAAATCACATTGGTTGCAGTTTACAAACCGATATGAATATTTCTTTTCTGAATCTTAGTCACTCTATGAGCAAAAGTCAGAACCGTCTGAGATATTATTGGTATTCCAGTCGGTTTGTGCTATAAAATCGGTTGTATCCTTAATTCCCATGGCTATGCTCATTTCTGTTCTCCAGCCAGCCATGCAAACATAATTGACAGCAACTGATCTATCACAAATCTCAAAAGATCAACATACATTCATCTCATTCACCATACACATACACATACACATACACATACACATACACATACACATACACGTTCACATTCACATTCACATTCACATTCATCTTATCATAGAAGCATCACATTCATCATGTACATCACATAAGCATAACAAATTACAAAATTAACAAGTGGCACACGTTATGTTGAGTATCGTATTAGTTAGGAAATATACAATGGACTAGAATTTATTTCTATTTTGTCATGTACTCCAAGTTGATCATGTACTCCTATATATACGTCCACGAGGCTCAAGTAAGAAACAACAATTCCTGAAGATATGCTACACATGTTGTTTCAATGTGATCTGGCCAGGAGTCTGTGGTCTGGTCTTGGTATTCTTGACCACATCAATCATGCAATACAGATAGATAGATCAGGATTAGCTATTTTGGAATTCATTCTCGTGGAACCAGATTCACCGCTGGAGATCATGCCAAATGTTAACCAAAAGGAAGCTATTGCAGCAGGATGCTGGTACTTATGGTGGCTGCGCCGACGCCATACACAGCATGACTCGTGCCCTCATGCTTTTCGGTGGCCTATTTCAGTCTTAAGCTTGACTGGAAATTACAAGAAAACTTTACTACGAACGCAAGAGCAGCGAGATCATAAATGGAGGAAGCCGGAGGCAAGGTATATTAAGTTGAATGTAGACGCTTCTTTCCTTGCAGATGAGGGTTCTGGTGCCACAACGGCTGTCCTAAGGGATGAGAAAGGGAGATTTATTGTAGCTCAGTGCAAATTTATTCAGTTTGCAGCAGATGTCGTTACAACTGAGGCCATGGCAATGCGAGATGGCCTAATTTTGGCAAACACATTGGGATTTAACAGGGTTCAATCGGAGTCTGATTCCTTGAGTGTGGTGAACTGTTGTCAAGGACAAGACCAGTGGTGGGATGCAGCGGCGGCGGTCTTTGCTGAATGCATTGACACGGTGACTTCAATAGGAAAGGTCATCTTTTCTCATTGTTTTCATGAAGGAAACTCGGTAGCTCATGAGCTAGCTAAATTCAGCTTTTGTAATAAGTGTGAGACTAATTGGACTGATGAACCACCTGGGTTCTTAGTTCCATATCTAGTGAACGATGTAACTCTTATTTGATCTTAATAAAGCTAGCCATAATGGCCTTTCCCCTAAAATAAAAAATAAAAAATAAACAACAATTCCACTATATCCCATATATTCCTCCAAGCCGCCGCAGCTTCCGCACCGCGCCGCCTCCGGGGCTGTCGATCTCCATGACTGCCACCTGGGGCCGCGCTGCCCATACCTAAAATTCGTCCGTTGGTCGTGTTGACCGGCTGTCCTAAAAGTTTTTTTCCTGATCCTTTGATCCGGGATTTTCTTCCTCGCCGATTGCATTGATCGGCATTTCTTTTTGTTTGCATCTAAGATCTGTTTGCGTCATACGCCTTTCGTCATCTACAACGCACATTAGTGATATTTTTTGTTTACAAACTCCCTAGGCGGGTGGCTAATCTTAGAAATAACTATTTTTGATACAATGCAAACGGTGATACTCAATCATCGCCGACGACTCTAGCCTTCACCGGCTGCAACGCGCGCACTGGTACGGCGGTCGGTCGCATCCTACACTGGCCCTTCGTCCTGCGCGCGTGCGTGCCGCGTGGTGCAGACGGCCGCTAGCGCCTGCCCACTAGGCCATCTGGATCCACTCCGTTGTCGATGCATGCATCACGTGCAGGATACTTGCACGTGTTCTATGCGGGTATGCTTGCATGCATGCGTTTGCTGTTGGCTCGTCCGACTGCGTGGACATACTCCCTCCGTTCATTAGGCTGCTTGTAATGGATAGTATTATAAGTTAGTATCATACATATGAGTGTATGATACTACCTTTCTAATGTATAGTATCATATAGTAATATTATAGATGACTTTATTTATTGCCATGCATGACACATAGTAGTGTAGCATTTATTATGATACGGTATCATAATATGATACTCAACCTTCTCTTTCTTCATTTAATTCTATGCCACATCATCTAAATTGCCTGGTTGGCATGCATGATACTAGTTATGATACTCCCATTACGACCAGCCTTAGGCCAATTCCACCGCACGACCCTATTCTGTTCGGTCCCGTCTATTTGGGGTAAAACGGACTGGCCCAGCGCGCGATGGCTCGGACCCATCTGATCCGTTTTGTGTGCGGGCCGATCCATTTCAAGCGCAAACTTACGCTGAGTTTGAGTCGTGACGAACATCAAACGGACGCGCGCCTCGTCCGCGTCGGGGCCGCGAGGACGGCAGCCACCTACCTCCCACCCACCCCATCAATGCGCACGCGCGGGCGGCCCCGCCTGTCATCCGCCCAGGCGAGGGGTCGCGGTCCTTTTTAAATGAAAACCGTGGACCAGTCGTCGTCCACACTGCCCCACGCCACCCCGCGGCCTCCTCGAAACCCGACAACGTCAAACCCTAGCCCTCCCCCGTCCTCGAGCTCGCCGGCCGGCCACCTCGAAGCCATGGGCTTCTGGAACCGCAAGGGGAAGCACGACCGCGAGGCCGGCTCCTCGTCGGGGCGCCGCGCCGGCTCCGTGAAGAAGGAGGAGCCCGCATCACCACCACGCCGGGCCCTCGCGCCGCCCGCGTTTTCCATCGCCCCCACGCCCGCCGGCGAGCGCGACCGGCACTACATCCGCGCGTCGGTGTGCCGCCGTTATTGGGAGACGAGGACACCACTCCCCTAGAGCGACGTCCACCTCCCCAACAACTGGCACTTGTCCGCCGACCGTGTGCCGATCCCGCCGGTCCCGGTGAGCGGCCGTGCGCGCCGTGAAGAGATCGAGCGCCGCCGCCGCCTCCTCCCCGACGACCTGTACTACGACGACAGGTACGCCCCGGACTCCTCCCTCTGGGATACCTGGCTCAGGGACGAGCACGACGTGCGGCGTGCCTCCTTCTTCGCCGGCACGGCGTCTGGGCCGCGGCGGCCACGTCGGGAGCGTGCAGCGCCTGCTCCCCAGGAGCACGGGCGTAGGCGGGTGCGCGGCCTCACGCCCACGCTGCCGCCTTCGCCTTCGCCATCTCCACCACCACTTCCTTGCATGACAGAGAAGGAGGAGGCCCGTCTCATGGCGTGTGTCATGGAGGACTCCATGTACACGCATGATGAGCGCCAATGGAAGGGTCTCGAGGAGATGATGGCCCGCTCCGCCGCCGGCGAGTTAGCCATCCCCGAGCTGGAGATGGTGGCCGCGGAGGAGGCGATGGAGGAGGAGCCGGTGGCCGCGCTCCACCCGGGTCTGGTGGGTCAGGGGTGGGGCTGGTCCTGCACTGCTCCGAAGATGGCTGCCACCGTGGGTGTGAACTGGTGTGCCACTCCGCCGTGGTCACCGGAGCGGGAGGCGTCACCACGGGAGGAGGTCGTGCAGGCACCTCCCGCCGTCCAACCCGCCCTCGTCTACCACGCACCGCCGGCCCACCTCTGGACGCCGCCGGCCTACGTGGATCTCGTTAGCAACGACGACGATGCCGGCGGCCACTGAAGCCGACGGCCACTGAAGACGGCGGCGGCATCGACGGGCACGGGCCGGAACACGTCGGCGGCGGCCGTTTTTTTATTTTCTTTTTTATGTTTAATTATGTCAAGTTATACGTGAAACTGGGCCGTTTTGTGGCCAAGGACCCTAACTTAAGTTTTAAGTTTTTTAAACTGCGTTTATTTACTTTTTAAAGTCATTTTATTTAACTTTTTATGTTTTTTAAACACGTCCAATACGAACAAGATTTTGGGTGAGGCCGCGCGCCGGGCGCAACCACGACCCATCGGACAGACGCGAACATGGACGAATCCATTGCCGCCCCAAAGGGACAAAATCCGGCCAAACCGGACGCCCGTTTGGGATCATGCGGTGGAGTTGGCCTTAAAGAGTGTACTTCCAACATTGTTAGAGGATCACACTATCTTAAAGTTTAATCGATTTTGTACAAAAATATATCAATGTTTATGAAACTAAATAAGTACTCTCTCCGTTTTAAAATAGATGATTCAACTTTGTACTAACTTTAGTATAAAGTTGAGTCATCTATTTTGGAACGGAGGGAGTATACGATAAAAATATATTTTATCATGATTCTAATGCTACTAATTTGATGACATAAATGTTATATTATTGTATAAATATAGTTAAATATATTTTTTGGCTTTCCAATAAACTTGAAAATACACTCTTTAAAGGACGGAGAGAGTACGCAACGATCCTCATACCACGTCCGCCCGTGCAGACGCACGTCGCAGGTGTTTCGCCGTCGGCGCGCACAACTTTGCAGAATCATGTGACGATCGTCCTCAAGTACATACCGATCAAAGAATCCTTTGTTTTTTCCCCGGCCCTCGCGTCGCCCCCCTGGGCGACTCGGGGGCGACTAGGGTTCCGCGGCCGCCGCCACCCCCCTCCACTCCCTTCTTCCCCTCGCCGCTACCGGAGACGGCCGCCGGGAAGCCTGCGCGGGCGCCGGTGAAGGTGGCGGCGAGGATCTCGGCGCTCCATCCCCTCTCGGAGGCCTGCGGTTCCTGGGGCGGCGGCCCCAACCGGAGAGGCGGCGTCGTCGGGCGGTGGGCGGCGTTCGCAGGGGTGCTGGCCAGTGTGCCTGGCCGCGCGTGCGGCGGGTGGTTGGTGGAATCTGGCCGCGGCGCGAAGATTTCTTCGTCAGATCTGGAGGTTCGAAATCCCTTCCCGGCTACCTCTCTCTCGCCGTCGGCGGTGGCTTGTGATTTGCTCTCTGGCCCTGGCGTTGGTGCGAGTTGGTGGCCAGCTAGGGGACCGGGGGAAACCTTGGCCGGTCCGGCCGGTCCGGCGGCGGCAACGCCCAAGGGCGCTGCTTTCCTCCATGGGGGCGCAGCCGAGGTTCCCTGCTTCCACCCCGACCCACCCTGCCCGGGTGAAAACCTTATATCCTCTCGGATTTGGCGGCGGCGGCGCCTTGCGCGCCGTGACCTTGCTGGAGGCGCCGTTAGGGAGGCGGGATGCGGTCGGGAGGCGCTGCAGGTGAGGGACGGGGCTGCCTCCTCTTCATCGTCCGATTCCACGAAGCGTATTTCCACCTAGCTGGGCATGGACCGTGGCGGAGCGGCCGGCTAGGGATATCCCAAATTGAAGTGGCCGCACTATGTCCACCTTCCGATGTGAGGGCGGCATTCTTCGAGCTCTAGGGTGAGCTCCTCGAAACCCCGACGGTGCGGCGCCTACGAGCCATGGCGAGGGGGTAGGGTCCCTCTTCGGTGATTGAGATGGAAGATGTTGTTCCCCTTCTTCTCTAGATGTTCCTGGAGCATGGCCATCTTTGAAGGTCGGATATGCCCTGCTTTGCTGCTCTGCTTTTCCTCATATGATCCTAGTGTGGAGTGCTCGGCCTTTGCAAGCTGTAATCTTAATTTCCTTTGCATTAGCTGCTTGTGGAGGTTGTAGTTAGCGTTTCAGTCCAGTGTTCCCATTGTATCCTTCTGACCGCTGTAATTTTGTTGTTTGCTGTAACTCCTGGCCGGTTGATGGCTTTGTTAATTCAAAGCCGGGCTCCTCGCGAGCCTTCGTTCTAAAAAAAATACATACCGATCAAGCAAGCAACAGGCTGCCCATGCGTTGTCCAGTTGGACCGCAGCGTCCTCGTCTCGCGGTACTCCACGCGGCTGTATCGATTCGTACATTTCCACTGCATTGTCCTTTGGGCCATAGTGCCGCGCAGTGCCGGAGTTAAAAATGAAGCAAACCCTGGGCCCAATTTTTTTCGACAACGTGGAAAACTTTGGCACTTAAAACTACCTCATACCATTTTAAAAAAATACATGATGCGGAAGCATAGAAAATAAATTTCAATTTCTCAATAAATAAACATTTAAACTTGATGCTCTATGATTCAAGAAAATAGATAAAACATGACAGAAGCACAAATATTAATATGGGAATACGATAAATTACCAAATCAATTGATCACTTTGTTGGTGCATTCAGTCCCCCCATCGCTTGATTCCCTAGCTTCGAAATTGTAGGCGTATGCATCTCTGTTGTGGGCACCGGTGAAAAGAATCTCTTCATCTTCTATTTCTACAACATAAATGAAATTGCAAATGCATCAATTTGAGTTCAACAATACACAATACAATGCTGAAATTGCAATCAGCTTTCCTTCTTCCATGACGCGCACGGCCGCACGCACGCACCCTATTTTTTCAGTTGAATTTTGTTCAATGCAGTTCATACACAGAGGTTAGCGGGTTAAATTGCAGAATGCGCTACAAGTACAAACTACAACGAATCAAAGAAAGGTCAGGCAGGGCGAGGGAAGAACATGGGCGAACGGCGCACACAGGGGCGGAGCTGGGCTGCCGGGGAGTGACCAGGAAGCAGGGGCCTGCCGGAGAAATAGATGGCGGTGGTCGGAGAACGGCGACGGCGCCACGGCGGCCAAGCAGGGAGGCGGCGACGCGAGCGCTCAAGACGAGCGTGTGCGTGCGCGTGGATTGCTGGTTTTGGGCCTTTTTTCATTGGGATGAATCCCAGGCCCAAAAGAAAATTTATGTACACTAGGAAAAAATCCCACGCCCTGGGCCTGGGCCCTGGGAGCCCGGGCCCAGCTCCGCCCCTGTTGCCGCGGTCCGCGGTCTATCGCTGCCTCGAGGCTGTCTGCTTTAGGTCATCCTCGTTAATGACGGCGCCAGCCTCAAGAATCTGTAGGGTCAATGGAATTTTTTTGACTTTTTTCTTCATGATGAACAATAATTGTAGTCTATTTTTCCAAATAGCCGTGGGGTCGGCTAACCCCACAGCTTACACATAGATTCACCTATGGTTTCTGTGGCTGCATCGACCCTCGCGCCGCCACTGCGTCGCCCCATTCGATCATAGCGAGTGTGGCACGCGGTCTCTGCCGCCGTCCCATGGTTCTTTCCGTGGCTGCACCGACTCGCGTGCTCCCGCTACGTCGCCCCTTCGGGTCGCAGTGCCGCGGCCCGTGGTCCACCGCCGCCTAGAGACCGTCCCCGTGGTTGCACCGACCCTCGCGCTGCCGCCGCGTCACCCAATCAAGCCGTAGCGTGCGTGTCACAAGGTCCTTACTGTCGCCCTGAGGTCTTCCTCATTGTCGCCCGACCCATGCGTTGCCGCTGCGTCGCCCCTTCGGGTCGGAGCGCCGCGAACACGCGGTCAACTTCACCATCCACACGCATCAACTTCTATGTGGTATGCGTAGCGCCGCCTTCCTAGTCGCGGGAACGCCACCATCCGCACTGGTCTTCGTCATGCCGTCGGGTTCTTCCTCGCCTACATCAAGCACTGTTGTCGCGCTCCTAACCTAGCCGCCGACGCCGTCTCCTCAGGCCGCCGCTGCCGCTCTTCTTCCTGGTCCATGGTGACTACCTTGACATCGGCCAACCCAACTCGACATCGACCACGGCGTCCGTCGCACAGCTACCTCGACCATGGCTACCCCGCCCTACACTCTCGGCTACATCGACATCGGCACAAAGGGCTACCGCCTTGCTTGAGCAAACTCGTCCGTTTTCACTCAGCCATGACCTCAGCGATGCATCGACCGTTACGACTGTGGGAGGGATGTCGTCGTCTTACCTTCGGATTCTTCTCCAGTCTCACCGTCTGTGTCGCTACCATTGTGACCGCGAGGGATGTTGAGTATCGTGATTAGTTAGGAAATATGAGATAGACTGGGATTTATTTCTACCTTGTCTTGTATTCCAAGTTGACCATGTACTCCTATATATACGTCCACTAGGCTCAAGAAATAAACAACAATTCCACCATATCCCATCTATTCCTCCAACAGAAGTTTAAAATACAACTAATCAAAGTATCACAATTGGGAGAGCAAAGTATCATAAACCCTCTGTGTCTCATCTGCTATGGTGGAACTCTGCTTTCAGATTGATCACATTCTTAACGAGGAATGCAACCATCTACGCATGGACCATCGCAAGTGAAAGTGCAATCATGCCCTTACATCATATTTTGATATTGATGACAATATACATGTAGGCGACTAACTATGTTTATCAAGCAAATCTCATGTGTTAGTCCCCGGATGACAAACGTGTGTGGATCATGGACATACGGAATTGATATGACTAAAGGAAGAAGAAACATTAGATAAGTGGCTCTTATCTTTGTTTATTCTTGAGTATAGGGATCCTGCACTATTAAGAGGGGAATGATAGGGCTAGCAAAAGACATGCTCAAGTTATTGCAAATTCCTCTGTTTCTCTTACCTTGCCACACCTCCTAAAATAACCATATCATGTAGAACTATCATGGCGTTAATTAGTTTCACATGCTCTCTCTCTCCCTCTCAAATAGTGTGTTATGCTGGGGGCCGCCGGATGTCCGTGGGCTCTGTCGGAAATCCGGCCCACACAACAGAGAGGATATTTCTCTCCTGGTCCCAGGCGGCCGGATGTCCGGCCCATTCGCCGGATGTCCGCCCCCGCGTAGCACCGGACGTCTGGGGGTATCCCGGATTTCTGGATGGTTCTATCCAGAGAGCATCATATATCTTCACCTTCTATGGCTGGATGTCCAAGCGGTCATGTGCCGCCGGATGTCCGGATCTACCCCGGAAATCCGACCTACTACTTCCAGAAACTTAACCCCTCTGGTGTCTGCGCACGCCGAATGTCTGGACCACTTCCAGATGTCCAGGACCTCTCCATTGCGGCGGATGTCCGGGTCTTCCCCTGGATGTTCGGCTCCTCTATTTTTGCTCTTAAGCAATCTGGTGCGCAGGTTTCTCTGTCTAACCCGGATGTCCGGCTATTGGCTCGGATGTCCAGCCTAGTACAACCACTTACACTACAACAGTCAGATTTGCACCACCACTATATATAGCCTTCTTCTCCCTCGGGAGAAGGTTGACCATTAACTTTGAGCAAACCCTAGAACACATTTACCCTCTCTTTCTCAAACTCATACACTAAATCCTAGATCTCGAAGGGATTGAAAGCATTTGTGAGAAGTTGTCCAGTGAAGTGATAGATCCACTCCTTCCCCTTCTTCTCACCAAAGGAACTCGTGATTTGAGCAAGTCTTGAGCTTTTCCCCATCGTTCTTGTCACTCTTGGAGATTGGAGACTCCTAGGCGGTAGGAGTTCTTCGGAGAGGAATCGATCATTGTGATTACTGATACGTCTCCAACGTATCTATAATTTTTGATTGTTCCATGCTATTATATTATCATTCTTGGATGTTTTACAATTACTTTATAGCAACTTTATATCATTTTTGGGAATAACCTATTGACATAGTGCCCAGTGCCAATTGCTGTTTTTTGCTTGTTTTTTCTTCGCGGAAAATCAATACCAAACGGAGTCCAAACACAGCGAAACTTTTTGGAGAATTTTTTTGGACCAGAGACACCTGATGGGCCAAAGAAGTACCAGAGGGGGCTCCGAGGGGAGCACAACCCACCAGGGCACGCCCAGGAGCCCAAGCGTGCCTAGGTGGGTTGTGCCCACCTCGGTGGCCTCCTGCACCGCCTCTTCGCCCTATAAATTCCCAAATATTCCGTCGACCATCAAGAATTCTTCCGCGGGATCGCTGCTGTCGCATTCAGATGTGGTCTCGACGGAGCCAGTCAAACAGGCCGTAGAGAGTTTCGTCGGGCTCGATTGCCGCGACATGTGAGGTGGCCGACTGGCGGGCCACCGCGTGCCTCACCCACCACTGGAGCCGCGACCGACCGGAATGCTTGTGCCGGTGAGCGGTGGGGGATGAGGACACCATAAGAACCGACCGATACTGGGTCGACGGTTGCCGGAGAAGGACGTCGCGGATGCACGCGCGAAAGTGCGTCGCCCCATGGACGGGGAGCGCATCGATGTTGAGCGGAGCTTCCTGGAGCCAAGCGGAGTCGACAGCGATGAACACGAGCGTGCCGAGACAGATCTCGCGGCCCTCAACCAGTCCGCGGCGGAAACCATGACGATGAGAATCAGAAAAATTGCAACTCCACCAGAAAGTCGCTAAGACACCAGCCCCACGGTGGGCGCCAACTGTCGTGGATCTAAGACTGATAGTAGAATGGGGGGTAGATATGAGGAGGCAAGGTCCTAACTATGGCGAAGTTGTACACACGAGTTTTACGAGTTCAGGCCCTTCACGGAGGAAGTAACAGCCCTACGTCTCAGTGCCCTGAGGCGGTCGATTGGATTACGTATGTGTGTGTGTGTGTGTGTGTGTGTGTGTGTGTGTGTGTGTGTGTGTGTGTGTGTGTGTGTTTACAGAGGGTGCGAACCCTTGTCTCAGTTGAGGGGGGTTGCTTATATAGAGTGCGCCAGGATCCCAGCCAGCCCACGTTACAATGGGTTTAAGGTACATAAAGAGGTGGCGTTACTGGTAATGCTAGCCTTAAATTCCTTAATGGCCTTAAAGATTACAGAGTGGACGCTTGCCCGTTGCTGTTCTAGACGACTCCTGGTCTTCAAACAGGTATAATGGATTCTTGTATGGTCGAATGATCGTGTGGTCGAGTGACCCAAGGAAGGAGGGGTCTCCGAGTGACTGGTAGGTCGAATGGATTGCACTCGACACCTTTGTTGGCCCTCCTTGTTGTCCCTTGAGCTTCTTTGCTTCTAAGACAATGACCTTGGATAAGACGTATAGGTCAGGCCTATTACCCTACCCCAGGTCTATGTCCTCATCACTATGTACGGCTCTGGAGATGTTCAACATGGCGACCAAGTGCGCAAGAGCTGAGGAAGGGCGCCTCTCCCTCCTCGAGCTCCCTGCTGCCGACCTAGAAGAGCAGAAAGCCAGGGCCAAGGACGTGAAGCGCAAGGCAGTAGCCGTGCTCGCGGCAGAGGCAGACACGAAGCGTGGCCGGGACCACCCCAAGTCGTCCAAGAGTAGCCGTTGGTTCTAGGCCTTCCACAACATACACAGCCACAATACCAACGATTGTCAAGAGCTTAGGGCCATCCGAGATGGACGCTTCGGTCGACGCCCCGAGCGCAACGACCGGGGCTACGAACGAGGAGGAGGACGAAGTGGAGGACGCTGGGATGACCGCGGCCCCCGCCAGGAGTGGCGCGACCGGCCTCGTGAGGTCCAGTGATAGGAGCAGCCTCGTGAGGGTGCCTGGAGGGACCAGCCCCGCGAGGACTGTCCTCAGGGCAATGCTAGTCTCCCTCCGCTGTCGCCACCACGAAAACAGAACGACTACCATCATTAGGACGAGGGGTGACGGTGTCCTGGACTAGGGGGTACTCACCACAACGTCTCCCGATCAGTTGGATTAGGCCGAGGACCCCCATGGTCGGTTACTCATGGGCCAGTTCGGACAGCCGAAGACATATACGAGGAAGATTCCACAAGACTTGGTGATCAAGACAAGGACTCCTCTCCACCAATGTATTCGGCTAGGACTCTTGTTGTCCTAGGCCTCCGGTACATTATATAAACCGAGGCCAGGCTAGTCGATAGATCATTATGACATTACTCATCATACCTGTAGGGTTTAGACCACAACATACGATCTTGTGGTAGATTAACTCTTGTAATACTCATATCATCAAGAACAATCAAGCAAGATGTAGGGTATTACCTCCATCGAGAGGGCCCAAACCTGGGTAAAACATCGTGTCCCCTGCCTCATGTTACCATCTGCCTTAGAGGCACAGTTCGGGACCCCCTACCCGAGATCCGCCGGTTTTGACACCGACATTGGTGCTTTCATTGAGAGTTCCGCTGTGTGATCGGCAAAAGGATCGATGGCTCGTCTGCAGATTAACTGCGACGTCGACATCTTCGTCGCCGGCTCGACTGGTCACCTTGGCTTGACCGAGGATTGTGTCCTGCCTCCGATCGTCATGTTCAGACGAGGGCCTTCATCAACACCAACTCCGATCTCTATCAAGATCATGGAGGAATCGTCCATAGAGCTCGGGGGCTCAACGTCAACATTGCCCTCGGGCGTCCGTGCTTTTTTTCTGGACAGTGAACTCGTATCTGCCGCCACCGCCTCCTCGAGTACCTCTTTGACGATTGCTTCTGTGGGATTGTGCGGAATTGAGTCTACAACAACCATGCAAAATTTCATTGAGTTCCGATGAAGGAATCTCTGGCAATCTATGATATACCGGAGCCATTTCGAATCTGGACAGGAATCTGGATGAGTTTGGAGCGTGGCGTCCAGCATCTAGCTCGGACGTCCTTTGGAAGATCCAACCGTTGATCGGCTGCGGAATTCCTATATCTACCACCCCTCACAATTTTAGCTCGATCCAACTGTCCAAACTCCGGGAACCTTCCAATTTGTGCATCACTTTTCAGATCTGTTTCCAGCGCGAATACTGATCCGACCCGAATTCATGTTTCTTTATGAACGTGATATTTGACAACCTTTTTAAAAGGAATTTTCTTCTAAGGTATTGTGCGTTGTTTTTAACACACGCCCATAAAATTTTAATCCTCCTCTGAGGTAATCTTCGCCATCACGCTGGTGTCAAACTAGTCCGGCAATATAGCTCCACGACTCCCGACCTGCGCTAGACATGTCGTCGCTTTTTAAGCCGAGCTCAACTTCTTCGGATCCTTGCCTCGGCGAGCCGAATAAGAGTTCAGAATTGCCAAGGATAAATCATCACCAACATCGCCGCCCCACGGATTACACGGAGCGGCACACCAGCATCGCCGCATGGTCACTTTTATCAAACCAGCATTGGTTGCGTCACAAGTTACGACCTGGGTTGGCCTGGCCACACTTTTGCTTCTTCGAGCCAATGTCCATCACGCCGAACTACTTCAACACCTCGTAGCAGCTACAACAACTCCTCACCGGCCTGTTCCGTCACCTCGGCTAGACCGGGGACTTGGCTATTTTTTCATCAACATACTCCGGTGACTTCGGCGTCACCAGCCAACCAGCTTCGTCACGTTAGTTGGGCCGAGGGCTTCGCCTCGGCAAGCCAACCTTTGCCAGCATCACCAAGCCATCGCTCTATCGCCCATCAGGCAATGGGTGTGCGGATCGATTCCCTATTTTGGGAGTCACTTTTCTTCGGAATGCTACAACAAATAAACCAGGTGCTATTAATCCTAACAATTTTTGCTTGTTTGGTTTATTTTTCTTAAGAAATTATTACTCTGGTTTGTTTCATCATCTGTACACAGGTCTATCAAATGGCGGCCACATTTAAAACGGTCACGTGGTGGTTCGGTCGGTTTCCATACATAGTTCGGCGAACGCCGCATTCGGAGCCCGGACCGCCCTGCAAATTCAGGCTTTGTCACGCCTTCACCGCGTCACGCTGACGCCCTGCATCGACATTGGCTTCGGCGCCAGGCCACATTTCTTTAAATAAATTATTTTTGCGTAAAGCAATTATGCAAGGATTATATATATATATATTATATATATATATATATATTATTTCCCGGACCGCACTGTTTTATGTGTGCAGGTAATCGATTTTGACTACGTTAGGTGGTCACTACTCCGGAGTGCCGAACTCCTTGCCTGGACACCTTGGGCCCGGGGGCTGGGACCCCGACCATGCCGAGGACTATGAACCTTGTCAGATCTGTCACAGATCAATGGGCATCTTCGTCCCGCCACAAGCCCGAATCGCGTCATCAACACCGAGCACATTAACCAGCTAAGTTGCTTTCATGCTATTTTTTTAGTTTCAAATTTTGTTCGGTTCGACCAAGCATTATACATTTCGGCACAGAGTTGTTTGTGACAAAGTTCGTTGTCAAAACTTTGTTTGTGATGGGCATATTCAAATACCCCGTTTATTTGGGGGCTCCCTTGATGGAGCTTTTCCTCTTGCATATGATTATATTTGTACGGCTTCGTTCCTTGTTCGCGTATTACGCCACAATATGCACCATATTGACCTAAGCGATTTGCAAGCTGGGTTGCCTCGCTCCTGTGTTTACCCCTACGCTCCCGATTGTTCGGCTAGGGAGTAAAGGGAGCACCTCTGCGATTGTCACGACCGGGTCATCCGAGCTCTGACCTTAGACTGGGTGAAGCCGAAAGCTAGCGCTCTTATTGTTTTAATTATGGTCGGCACACAACGGAACTCATGAGTACAAAAAATCTATTGCACAAGTCTCATAGTAATAATGAGCACCAAAGAAAGGTATCGGTGGGGGTACTATTTTCTTTGAAGATGCTTCTTACACTTCGTTAGTAATATAACATAAGTTCCCTGAGCGCGCTTTCTCTGTTACAGCCTTATTGCCTGATTGCCTGGTCATCGAAACATCGTCGATACTCTCGATAGGTGGAGTACATGATACTTTTCGGCCCTTGGCCAAAGAGGGAGAAGCCGACGGTCGGTTAACACGCGTTTAAAGTTCGGGTGAACACATATATGATATAAGTACTTCGGTACATACAATCATTATACATAAAATTCTTTTACCCAAGTCACTTGGGGGCTCTTAAAATTTATATGAGCTGTTTTATAGTAAATGTGTTTTCTTCTTGGTCATTGCAAAGTCTTTTTCGACCACTCCTTTTTTGACTCGAGTTTATGGTCAATAGCCGGATAGCCTATCTTCTCTCTGAAAGCCGCTTGAGTTTAGTTTGCTAAACTCACCTCGGAGAAGTACTCCGCCTTTGGGATGAGGAGCTTGAAGCCATAGGCTGACCCGCGTGAAGTCTTGAGATCGGATGTGTCATGTTAAAGCACGACAGAAGCACAATTTTTTTCTCCAATTTTCGGATTGGCACCAGACACTTGATCTTGTTCAGGCGTCAAGTTTTTACTGACGTTTTTTGGTTTTCCAAGCTTATGGCACTTCCAAACTATTTGTGTGTTTTCAGCACAAGTCTCACAGTGCAACGCCGGACACCTTTAGAGATTCGGCAAAAACATTCTCGGATATTGCTATATATGCATCGGTTTCGAATTGTGTCTTCGGTCAATAGTTGGGTTACCCGGCTCCTGCGCTTGCCTCCTACATTCCGCTTTGTTCGGCTAGGTGTGCAAAGGGAGAACCACTGCGATTATGCTTCCAGCTCACATGGTTAAGCACCTCAGTGGAGAAAGCCGAAAACTGACTGTCACAATAACCGTAAACTGATCAGTGATCCGATGACTGTATTAAATGATGGGCCATTCATAACATTGGCCGGAGGGTTTACGACTCGACCTCGACTGTCGCCGAACACTACCGGGGGCTAGTAAGTGGCCTCCCAAACTAAATCCTCAATATTTTGCTCTTACATTAGAGCTGAGGTTTCATGATCATGCTTAGCATGACAACCCAAAGAAGGGAACCGATAGCGGGACTATTTTCTTTGGAAGACATTTCTTATGTTAAACAATAATATAACATATCTCTCTGCATACCTTTGTTTATAAAACCGTATGGCCAGATTTCCTTGTTTGTCATAAATCTTTGCGCTCATAAAGGCTTTATAAAGTAGGACAAACACTCCTCGGCTACTGGCTGAGGAGGTGGAAGCCGATGGTCGGTCAACAAAGTTTTGTACAATGTGTCGGATTTCGGGTTCCGGCAGACCCTTGAGGTTCGAACACTGGGGTGCGCGCGGAGATTTCGCCTCCTACCTACCTGCACCCCTCCGCCTCGCTAAGATCTAAGCTAAGGAAGGAACAACACAAGAGACACAGGGTTTATACTGGTTCGGGCCACCGTTGTGGTGTAATACCCTACTCCAGTGTGTGGTGCGGTGGATTGCCTCTTGGGCTGATGGTGATGAACAATACAAGGAAGAACAGCCTCGCGAGGGTCTGTTCTTTGCTGGGGGGGGGGGCGAACTGCTAGGAGGAGTTCAGTCACCCTTCTCTCTCTCTGATTTCGATCCAATCCTTGATCCTCGATCTCTGTCTCTAACCTTCCTTTTACCTCGAACCCGAACCGAACCCGAACCGCACCCGAACCGCCATCCTTGTGGGTGGCTGGTCCTATTTATAGGCAATGGCCCTGGGCCTCTTTCCAAATATTGAGCGGGAAGGGCGCCAACAATTGGCCATTTTGAAGGGGAACATCTAGTACACTTATCCTGACTAAAGTTGGTCCTCGCCTGCACAAAGCTCTGGTGGTGACGCCGTCTTGGGCTCCACGATGACCTCCGTCTTGTGGTCCTCCTGGTCTTGGTCTTGTTGCACCGAAATGGCAACCTTTGCCTGATGCCTCGGTACTCCGCGGCTGCGCTTGCCCCATTTGCACCAAAGGGGAAAGGAGGACACTGCGCGGGCTAGCACCCGCCTGGCGCCCTTGGTCGTCATGGCTTGCGTCACGGGCACCTCATGAGGTACCCCGCCTTGATCTCTCCGCCTCCTCGCGAGCCAGCCTGGTGAGGCCGTGCCTGAGGAAGCTCCGTGTCGTCCACCCCACGAGGCTTGGCCCCTCGCGAGGGTCTTGGGTCCGTGTTGATGAAGATGGGCCGTGCTGGGCCCCCCTTTAAGCCACGCCGCAGGCCGCAGGCAGGCAAGTCTGGGGACCCCCGTTCCCAGAACGCCGACAGTTGCCCCCGGGCCCAAGGCGCGCCCGAACTTGGCCGTGCAGGGAGGCGGAAGGGCAAGAGCGAAGCGCCGCGGGCCCTAATAGCCTGCGGTCTTGGGCGCTGCGTGGCGGTTGATTGGACGTGGGCATCTCCACTTCCCCATGGCGCCTCGGCAACTGCACGGATTCGACAAGCCCCTGCATGCAAAGCGGGTCATGATTACCTGCGATCATGGAGGTCGGTGGTTGGCCTTCACCGGCCATAAGTACGGAACGGCGCTCGCCCTTCCAGTCCATCCCTTCTTGCTTCTCCTTCTTCCCGGTCCTTGCTCCGTCTTGCTGCGATGGCTCCGATCTGCCGGTTCTCGATGGCAGGGAAGGGAAAGGCTCCCCGAGAGGAACCAGACCCGCTCCCGCCGAAGAAACGGCTCGCCCTCCGCGGCCCGGACGAGGGGGCCCATCAGGTGGTGTCGAGGCCCTGGTGCGAGCGGGCACCGCCGGGGTTCCCACTTCCCTTGTACGTCCACATCGAGGGCCCTGAAGGAGTTGATGCTGATCGCCACGGGCGGCGCCGCCGTCGGCGCCGACGGGTCATGAAGGTGTGGGTCGTCCCCCTGGGGTCCACACCGAGGGCTCCTCCCGAGAGTTCGTGCTCCACGCCGCCATGCCTCCTCAGTCTTGGATTCGCCTTCCTCCCTTCTTCGCCTCCATCATCCCGCAGGGAGAACTCCTGGAGCTTTGGCTGCAGCACGCCGGTTGCAGCACCCTCGCGATCGAGGCAGAGGTCGCGGTCGTCGCCCCGGGCGAGGTCTTCATGACTCAAGGCTGGAGCGAAGTCGCCCGGGTTTGCAGGACAAGCGGTGCCTTCACGATCCACTTGGAGTACGACAATGCTTCGGTGATGTTCTTCAAGGTCTTTGATGCGAACGGGCGTCGGCTGGAGTGCTGCCCCGGGAGAGGTGGCCGGGACCCTGCTGTGGCGAGGACCGGGCCCGCCGACCGCTCCCTTGGCGGCTCCTCAGGCGGAGGAGGCGTCGGAGGTTCCAGCGACTCCGGCGAGCTCTTCGCGACTCCGGAGACGAGCGACGACAGCTACGAGCCCCTGAGCCGACGCCACTCCTGGAGCAGGGCGGGCTCGTCAGGCCGTTGCCGCCTCTGATCTGGATGGGGTTGGCGCCGGTGCTTGACGGCCCACTATTGATGATGGCGTCTTTTGCAGGGTCGCGCGTAGTTAGCGTCCTTTTAGGATCTGTTCCCTGCAAGGAATCAAAGACGCGTCCCGTGGGGGCTTGTAAGGTGCCTGTGATCCTATTTTGTCAATATAACCCTGGTCGTAGAATTGTGCGAGTTGCTCATTCCGTCTTAGCTCAGTTCTCCCTTTCGAACCTCACAGGGGCTTGGTGCTCTGCGCCGACAGGTCCTAGTCCCAAGGCGGATTCAGCCGTCGCTGGTATGCCAGGTCGCGATGTCGTGGTCAAGGCCAGGAGGTGAGCGACCCGGAGTCCGGTAAGAGCCCCCGAGTCGCGATGCTCAGGAGGTCCCCTTTGGCGCTCAAGCAGCCGTTGTTCGGTAAGAAAGGAGAGCGGCGTCGCTAACACGGGATTGCATTAGGCGCGGGGATGGTGCCACGGTAGGTGGCGCTTCTGGGTGGTGACTTATCTCGAGAATCAGGGGTCGCTCTCTGGTGTGTCGCCGGGTCCGTGCATCGGCTGGCGTGAGGCTGCTCGGTGAGGTCCTCGCGTGTCCCTCCCCTCTCGCCTTTGCTCCCCTTTCTGCTCTACGTCCTCGGGTCCCGGCCCTCGAGCGAGTCTCAGCCGTCGCTGGTATGCTAGGTCGCGATGCCGTGGACAAGGCCAGAGGGTGAGGGCTGGAGAGGCAGTAGGAGCCCTGAGTCGCAATGCTCAGGCAGCCCCCCTTTAACGTGCAAGTGGTTCGCACGCATGAGAGTGAAGGAGACACCGCAAGGGCCTCGCCTGACGCGGCTCCTTTAGGAGATCCTGTAAACCCATCATAGAAAGAATGAGGGGTTGCCATCACAATTGACAGTCAGCCGTTGGTTGCTTCCGAGGAGCGATGAGGCACTGAAGGCTTGACGAGGTGGCGCCATGCGGGGCTGCCGCGGCCAGAGCTCAGCCATTCAGGTTTGTCGGTGTTGCAGGGATGGACCCATGCGCAAGCGTCGTGCCGTTTGGGAGCTGTTCCGTCAGTTGGCATCAGTTGAGCGGGCAACTAGGTCAAACACATTAGCCGCGAAGGAGTGGATTCATTCAAATAGATGCTGGGAAGGCGGACGTCACTGGGTCAGGCCCGAGCGACTTGGGGATGATGCAGCCCGAGGGGCGCCCCCAACAATGTAAGCTAACAACATGAAATAAAAGGGATACATGCCGTAGGGACGGACCCACGCGACCTGGGAATAATGCAGCTCTGGGGGGGGGGGGCGCTCCCAGCTGGAAATGAAACTTGTAAGATGTCACCTGATGATGTTGAGGACGAAGGACTGTTGGTGTAGCAGACTCGGTGGGCTGCGGGAGCCGATCCTCACGAGCCCCCAGGCCTAGGGGCCTCGGGAGGCTCCGGAGGCGCTGGTGGCTCCTCGTGGACCATCTCCATCTCTGCCAGGGCTGCAGAACGCCTGGCCTCTTGTGCCTCCATGATGCCCCTCATGAGGCGCTGGTACGTGGCAGCCGGGTTCGGTAAGCCGTAAGGCATGCGAACATAGCTGTGGGGTGGACCTCCGCAGCGCCCCACTCACGAGGGCCAGAGGCGCTCCAGAGAGGCGACTCGATTGAGCCCTGGTATGTCGATGCAGACGCGCAGCCCACCATCCTCGCCTGGATGGGGAGCCACTGCTGGTAGGCGGCGGCCGCCTTTCATGACTCTTGACTTCTGTAGCTCCTGAATGGCCTTGCTGACGAACTCCTGAGGGTCTGGCTATCCTTGCCCTACTCCTTCTTGAGGGAAACGTGCTTCGAAACACGCCTCCATGTGGTGCCCAAGCGCCTCCCTCGTGACCCTAGCCAGGTCGGTGGCCCTCCAGGGGAGAGCCCCCGAGCCCTGCCTGAGGAGGGCGCCGAGCGCGCTTTCCTATGCGATGGAAGGAGGTTCCCCCTGGGCAGGCGCGGGCCCAAAGGGGCCTGCCTCCTGAGGGGCCGGGCTGGATGATGTCTTCTTCTTCTTGGGGGCGGTCTCGGGAAGCCTCCTGCTTCTGCGATCCGGGTCTTCCAATGACGCGGCGTGAAAGGCTCGCTCCAGGGAACACACCGCGTCCTTCTCTTCACAGGGCACCGTGATGACTCCGCCACTTCCTGGCATCTTGAGGACGTTGTAGCCGTGGTGAGTTACGGCCATGAACTTGGCCAGCGCTGGGTACCCAAGGATGGCGTTGTACGGCAGGCGAATGTGAGCGACGTCGAAGTCGATGAGCTCGGTGCGGTAGTTGTCGCGTGCCCCGAAGGTGACAGGGAGGCGGACCTGCCCAATCGGGACCGTGGAGCCGTCGGTGATTCCGGAGAAAGGCTTGGTTGGCTGAAGCTGGCTGTAGGACACTTGGAGATTGTTGAATGTTTCCACGGACAGGACGTTGAGCCTTGCCCCGCCATCGATGAGGGTCCTGGTGACCACCACGTTGCTGATGATTGGGGAACAAAGCATTGGGAGGACTCCGGCTGCAGCCGCACCCTTGAGCTGATCTGCTGAGCTGAACGTGATGGCGCATGCCAACCACCTGAGAGGGCGCGTGGCTTCGAGCATGGGGAGGACTGCATTCACTTCGCGGGCGAACTGCTTGAAGATGCGTTGAGAGGCTGGGGCTTGAGCCCTGCCCAGGATGCAGGCGATCGCGCGCGGCTCCTGGAAGCCCCCAGCCCCCTCGTCCTGCTGGCGGTCCTCGTTCCTCCTTGGCTGCGGCGACAGTGGAGGGAGGCCTACGTTGCCTTGCGGGCGATCCTCGCGAGGCTGATCCCTCCAATCTCCCTCGCGAGGCGGATCTTGCCAGCGATCCTCGCGAGGTTGATCGCGCCAACCTTGGCGCGGGCCACGGTCTTCCCAGCGTCCTGCGTTCCTTCCTCCTCCTCGACCGTAGCCCCGGTCACCGCGGTTGGGGCGACGGCCGATCCTTCCTTCTCGCACGGCTCGGAGCTCTTGACATTCGTTGGTGTTGTGGGTGTGGAGGCCGTGGTACACATAGTATCGACTGCCCTTGGGAGGTTCGGGCAGATCTCTGCCCCGCTTGGTGTCTGGTTCTGCCGCGAGCACGGCAGCCCCCTTGCACTTCACATCCTTGGCCTTGGGCTTCTTCTCTTCTGGGTCTGCGGCAGGCAGCTCGAGGAGGGAGAGACACCCTTCCTCGGCCCTGGCGCACTTGGTTGCCAAGTTGAACAGCTCCAAGGAAGTGCACAGGTCTTCATGCATCGCCAGCTCCTCCTTCATCTTGACATCGCGCACGCTGTCGGAGAAGGCTGAGATGATGGCCTCCTCAGTCACCTTGGGAATCTTGAGGCGTGCGTTGTTGAAGCGCTGGATGTACTTCTGCAGGGTCTCCCCGGGTTGTTGCTTGATGCGGCGCATGTCACTCACGGCGGGTGGCCGGTCGCGAGTACCTTGGAAGTTGGCGATGAAGCGGGTGCGCATCTTGTCCCAGGAGGAGATCGTGCCTGGGGCCAGGTTTAGGAGCCAGGTGCGGCCCCCGTCCTTGAGCGCCATGGGAAACCAGTTCGCCATGACCTTCTCGTCTCTGTTGGCAGCTTCGATGCCCAGCTCATAGGGCTGGAGGAACTCCGCAGGGTCGGCCGTGCCGTCGTAACGAGGAGGCAGGTCTGGCTTGAACTTGCCGGGCCACGCGACGCTGCGTAGCTCGGTGGTGAAGGCACGACAGCCTGCTGTGGCCACGGGAGGCCTTGGGTGACGGGGAGCTTGGTCTTGCATGTCCCCACGCACTGCAGCTGGGAGCAGCGCTGGGTCTTGGCGTGCGGGAGCAGGAGCATGGTCGTGACGTGCTGGAGCAGGGAGCGCCCGGGCAGCTTCTTGCGGGCGAGGGACTTCTTGGCAGCTCTGCTCTTGCCGCGCTGGCACCTAACGGAGCGGGTTCCGCCCAGGGGCCACGCACCTTGGAGCCATGGCGCCTTCTTGAGGAGGAGGCGGCCGGGGCGCCGCCGGAGCCTCGTCGCCCGCGCGGGGCGGGGTGCGATGCAGCGGAACAAACGGCGCAGGAGAGCCCCCTGCGGCGCGGACGAGCTCGGCGACGCGGTCAAGCCATTCTTCGTAGACGTCGTCAACGTGATGGTAGCACAGGAGCTCGTTTGCCGCGATGAGCGCAGCTCGAGCCTCCATGGGTGCGCGGAGTGCGCGGGACGAAGAACCAGCTGGGGTGAGCGAGGGAGTAGCAGTGCGACCGTCTTGCCGCACTGACGGATGCTGAGACGATGCTTGCTGCTCGTCCCCCGCCGGGCCAGTGGCGGCGTTGACGGCAGGTGACAGGGAACGGCGAGGACGCCCGCCGACAGGAGCCGTCTGGGCGACGCGGGAAGCGAGAGCGGCCCGGCGCTCGGCGCGGGCCCAACGAGCGTCAGACATGGGCGCGATGGTCGGAGGAGAACGGGGTGGTGGAAGACGAATTCCGGCGCACCCCTACCTGGCGCGCCAAATGTCGGATTTCGGGTTCCGGCAGACCCTTGAGGTTCGAACACTGGGGTGCGCGCGGAGATTTCGCCTCCTACCTACCTGCACCCCTCCGCCTCGCTAAGATCTAAGCTAAGGAAGGAACAATACAAGAGACACAGGGTTTATACTGGTTCGGGCCACCGTTGTGGTGTAATACCCTACTCCAGTGTGTGGTGCGGTGGATTGCCTCTTGGGCTGATGGTGATGAACAATACAAGGAAGAACAACCTCGCGAGGGTCTGTTCTTTGCTGCGGGGGACGAACTGCTAGGAGGAGTTCAGTCACCCTTCTCTCTATCTGATTTCGATCCGATCCTTGATCCTCGATCTCTGTCTCTAACCTTCCTTTTACCTCGAACCCGAACCGCACCTGAACTGAATCCGAACTGTCATCCTTGTGGGTGGCTGGTCCTATTTATAGGCAATGGCCCTGGGCCTCTTCCCAAATATTGAGCGGGAAGGGCGCCAACAATTGGCCA
Organism: Triticum aestivum; assembly: GCF_018294505.1. NCBI lineage: Eukaryota > Viridiplantae > Streptophyta > Magnoliopsida > Poales > Poaceae > Triticum > Triticum aestivum. Next base: position 81,215,329 of record NC_057803.1, on the reverse strand, counting down.
TTTTGAAGGGGAACATCTAGTACACTTATCCTGACTAAAGTTGGTCCTCGCCTGCACAAAGCTCTGGTGGTGACGCCGTCTTGGGCTCCACGATGACCTCCGTCTTGCGGTCCTCCTGGTCTTGGTCTTATTGCACTGAAACGGCAACCTTTGCCTGATGCCTCGGTACTCTGCGGCTGTGCTTGCCCCCTTTGCACCAAAGGGGAGAGGAGGACACTGCGCGGGCTGGCGCCCGCCTGGCGCCCTTGGTCGTCATGGCTTGCATCACGGGCACCTCGTGAGGTACCCCGCCTTGATCTCTCCGCCTCCTCGTGAGCTAGCCTGGTGAGGCCGTGCCTGAGGAAGCTCCGTGTCATCCGCCCTGCGAGGCTTGGCCCCTCGCGAGGGTCTTGGGTCTGTGTTGATGAAGATGGGTCGTGCTGGGCCCCCCTTTGAGCCATGCCACAGGCCGCAGGCAGGCAAGTCTGGGGACCCCATTCCCAGAACGCCGACACAATGCGAATCCGAGCATTAATGATGTAAAGTACTTGTATACATAGAATCATTACACATAATTTGTGATTTTACTCTGGATATTGATCCTTAATTCAGCCACCCGTGCCCGCATTAAGGCTCGGGGGCTACTGGGCTTTGGGCTTATTATTTACTAATATTAAAGGGGCACATTGATCCCCTTGTCTGGTGTTGCCACCCGACCAGTGTCTCGGGGGCTACTGCATTGGCAATCTAGTGCAGAAAATTTAAGTGCAATATAGTTTTTGAGGAGATTATGATCCTCAGGTTGGTCGGCCGCACCCAACCTGAGTCTCGAGGACTCTGCACACCGCTTTTTGTGTCCCGAAGTATTCTGCCGAGCTAGGGTTGATCTTCAGACTGATTTTGCAAATCAACCTGAGTCTCAGCGGATACTGGGAACAACGGTCTCATGTCATCCTTCAGGTGCATCTCGGGTTTTATACCGATACACACCTTGAGGGCTACTGGCTATATATCTCGGCAGAGAATAAATTGCACCAATAAAAAATATTGACAAAAAATTGGCCCACAGTCGAGGTGGTGCACCACCTCGAAAACAGTCCGGCATAAAGCTCGGGCGCCAGTGGCTGGCTCCATAGAGGGCATTCCCGGCATTAAGCTCGGCTAAACTCTTTCAACTTTTTTTGAACCAAGGTGATCTATGACACCTCGGATATAGTCCGGCGTTGGAGCTTGGACATAGTCCGGCATTGGAGCTCGGATACATTCCGGCATTGGAGCTCGGAAGCGGTCCGACGTTGGTGCTCGTCTGCAAAAGATACCTTGAATATAGTCCGGCATTGGAGCTCGGATGCAAGATGACACTACCGCCTGGGAACAACTTCAAACCCGAGGTGTGGCATAAAAATAACAAGGCATTGATAAAGGCCGAAGAATTAAAGGGCTTCTCGGATACCCGATGTGTGAGATCTCCAGATTTAGCTCGGCAATCCTCAAGATAGAAGATGTGAAGATTTGTTGAACCAATTTTCCAGACCGACGAACGAAGACGAAGAATAGTTCGGAAGAACCGAGGAGCGTCCCCAACTTGTAGACCGGTTCAGGGGGCTACTGACGGTGTCTTGGACTAGGGGGTACTCACCACAACGTCTCCCGATCAGTTGGATTGGGCCGAGGACCCCCATGGCCGGTTACTCGTGGGCCAGTTTGGACAGCCGAAGACATATATGAGGAAGATTCCACAATACTTGGTGATCAAGACAAGGACTCGTCTCCACCAACGTATTTGGCTAGGACTCTTGTTGTCCTAGGCCTCCGGTACATTATATAAACTGAGGCCAGGCTAGTCGATAGATCATTATGACATTACTCATCATACCTGTAGGGTTTAGACCACAACATACGATCTCGTGGTAGATCAACTCTTGTAATACTCATATCATCAAGAACAATCAAGCAGGACGTAGGGTATTACCTTCATCGAGAGGGCCTGAACCTGGGTAAAACATCGTGTCCCCTGCCTCCTGTTACCATCTGCCTTAGACGCACAGTTCGGCACCCCCTACCCGAGATCCGCCGTTTTTGACACCGACAAGGGGCCTGGGGGCTTCCAGGAGCCGCGCACCATCGCCTGCATCTTGGGCGGTGCTTAGGCCGCAGCTTCCCAGTGCACCTTCAAGCAGTTTGCTCACGAGGTGAACGCGGCCCTCCCCAGGCTCGAAGCCACATGCCCGCTCAGGTGATCCAAGTACGCCATCACCTTCAGCTCAGCGGACCAGCTCAAGTGCGCGGCAACCACCGGCATCCTCCCGATGCTCTGTTCACCCGTCATCAGCAACGTCCAAGTCACCAAGACCCTCATCGACGGCAATGCGGGGCTCAATGCCCTATTTGTCGAGATGTTCGACAACCTCCAAGTGCCATATGACCAGCTGCAACCTACCAAGCCTTTCTCAGGAGTGACCGACGACTCCACCACCCGATAGGGCAGGTCCGCTTCCCTGTCACCTTAGGCCAGCGCGACAACTACCGCACCGAGCTCATCGACTTCGACGTCGCCCATATCCGTCTGCCGTACAATTCCATCTTTGAGTATCCAGCATTGGCCAAGTTCATGGCAGTGACCCACCATGGCTACAACGTCCTCAAGATGCTAGGAAGCGACGGAATCATCACAGTCCCATGCAAAGAAAGAGATACGATGTGCTCCCTGGAACGCGCTTTCCAGGCCGCAGCAATCGAAGACCCCGATAGCGAGGGCACCCTGTACCCTCTTGATGCCATCCCCAAGAAGAAGAAGTTGCTGCTCCACCCAGGGCCTCGGGAGAGCGGCGTCCCCAGCGGCACCACCTCAGGATCCGTGCCCGCAGCTGGGGCGCCTCCCTCCCTCGCATAGGAAGGCGCGCCCGGTGCCCTCCTCGGGAAAGGCTCGGGGGCTCTCTTCTGGAGGGCCTCAGACCTAGCCAACATCACGTGGGAGGCGCTCAGGCACCACGTGGAGGCGTGCTTCGCTGCACGTTTCCCTCAAGAGGGCACAAGGCAAGGAGCGCCAGGTGCTCAGGAGTTCATCACCTAGGCAATCCAGGGGCTTCGAGAAGCAAGGACCATACATGGCGACCGCCGCCCACCACCCGGCGCAGCTTCCCATCCTGGCGAGGACGGCAGGCTGCGCGTCTGCATCGACATTCCAGGGCTCAAGAGGGCCGCATCTCAGGAGCGCTTCTGGCCTTCGCGCACTGGCTGGTGCGAGGGTCCACCTCACAACTATGTTCGCATGCCATTTGGCCTGCCGAGCGTGGGTGTCACCTACCACCGGCATCTATGGAGCATCCTAGCGGCTCAGGAGGCCAGGCACCACGCAGTCCTGGCGGAAATGGCGACGGTCCTCAAGGAACCACCTGAGCCCCTAGAACCTCCCGAGGCTCAGGGCCCTAATGGCTCGTGAGGAGCGACTCTTCGGCATGCACCTTCAGCTACTTCAACACTCCTTCGACAACGGTACCAGGTGACATTTTCTGGTTTACTCAGCTGGGAGCGCCCCTCGGGCTGCATCATTCCCAGGTCGCACGGGCTTGCCCCTGCGGCACGTATCTTTCTGCATCTTTAGCTTACTCTGCTGGGGGCACCCCTTGGCCTGCATCATCCCCAGGTTGCTCGGGTTCGTCCCAGTGGCATGCATCGTTTTTACATCTATCTAAACTAGCTTATCTCCTTGCATGGTTCTCTTACGGCTATCGCTTGTTTGATTACATCTCGCGGCATCCCGCGTTGCTGACCAATCTCCTGTTTACCCCGTAGCGAAAACTCCACATACTGGCACGGCGTTTGTGCTCGGGTCCATCCCAGCAACGCTGATAAATCTAAGAGATCGAGCTCTGGCTTGCGGCCCACTCCGCACACGTCACCTCATCAGATCCTCAGTGCCTTTGTCTTCTGTGGAGCAATCAGCAGCTAGGTAACCAGCGCGACCATGGGCTATGCTCTCTCTTCGACTAACCTGCAGGAACCTCCCGAGGATGACAGCGGGCGGTACCGCGGGCTCCTTCTTTTCCCATGCAATTCGCTTGCGCGTTAAAGGGGAGGCACCTGAGCATCGCACCTCAGGAGCTCTTACTGGCTCTCCAGCCCTCACCCCCTGGCCTTGACCATGGCATCACGACCTGGCATACCAGCGGAGACTGAGCTCGCTCGAGGGCCGGGACCCGAGGACGTAGAGCACACGGAAGAGTGTGGTAAAGAAGGGAAAGCTCGCACGGACCTGACCCAACTACACTATGGCCATTGACGCACGAGCCTAGCACAACACAAGGAATCGACTCTGGACCGCTAAGATAAGTTTGGCACTCGGGTCAACCAAGCGTTGCAGCATAGGATTCTCATCTCTTGCAGCCTTGCTACAATGACGCCACCTTCCTTTCCCATCCTTAGGTAGCTGTTTGCGCGCTAAAGGGGACCTCTTGAGCATCACCCCTCAGGAGCTCTTACTAGACCTTGGGCTTCTCACCTCCTGGCCTTGACCACGGCATCACGACCTGGCATACCAGTGACGACTGCAGCCTGCCTGGGGACCGGGACTTGTCGGCGTAGAGCACCAAGCTACTGCGAGGTTGGAAAGGGGGGCTGAGGCGAAGCAGGACATGCAGTCGTACATCTTCATAATAAGGACAATATTAACCAAAGGGCACTACAGATCATTTACACGCCCTCATGGGGTTCGTCTCGATTCCTCGCAGGGAACAAAAGAAGAAGGTTTCTAGGATCTCTATCTACAAGTGTCAATGCCACCGACGCCATCATCAACAGTGGGCCACGGGAGGTCGACGCCAACCCCATCCAGATCTACGACGGTGGCGGGCGGATGCCGCTGCCGCGTTCCGGGCACGGCGAGAGCTCGGGGGCACGTAGCTGTCGTCGCTCGTCTCCGGAGTCTCGTAGGACTCAGGAGAGTCGCCGGATTCCCAAGCGTCATCACCGCTGCTGGAGGAGCTAATAGCCAGGCCAGCGGCAGGCCCGGCTCCTGCCGCTGTGCCATCCGGATGACCCCCTCCAGGGTAGTACTCTAGGCGGCGGCCTTCCACGTCGAAGACCTTGAAGAACATCATGGAAGCGCAATCGTATTCGAAGTGGATGGCGAGGGCGCCCTCCACACAGAAAACCCAGGCGACCTCACCCCATCCACGGGTCATGAAGATCTTGCCCGGGAGACGACCTCAACCTCCACCCCCGTCGCCGGGGCATCGCACTCAGCGTGATATAGCCATAGCTCAAGGGGACCCCTCGGCGGCATTTCGGCGGAGAAGAACGACGGGAACCGGATCCACGTACGCGGTGGCATCGCCGCCCATACCACGAGTTCACATGAGGAGCCCTCGGCCTGGGGTTGCGGGGCGGCGACATGCGCTACCACTGTTCGGGCACCGCGGCCGTGGCTCAAGGGGCGTCGGTCCCTGCCTCCTCCTCCTCCGGAGTCCGTTGCCTGGGCGTACAAGGGCAGCGGATAGCCGGGGGGGGGGGAGGCCGTTCATGCCAAGGCCTCAACACCTCTGGCCTTACGACGACATCGCGAGGGCGGGCAAGCCTCGTATTTGGCGGGAGAGGCCCAAGCTCTTCACGGGGGACTTTCCCCTTCTCGGCGGTGGAAAACCTCCATATCAGCGCCATGGATGACGCAGCGAAGCGGTGAAGAAAGGAAGAAGAAGCAAGCAGAACAAAGGAAGAGATGGGCGACGGGGGCTCCGGCCCCCTCCCCATTTATAGCGGGAGAAGGCCAACCGATGGCCTCAACGATCGCAAGTAATGATGGCTTTTCTGCATGCACCAGGGACTCGTCAAGTCAGGCAGTTGCCGAGGCAGCATGGGGAAGCAGAGACGCCCACGTCCCATTAGTCGCCACGCATCAATCAAGGCCGCAAGCGGTAGGGGCCTGCGGCGCTTCGCACTTGCCCCTTGGCTTCGCCTCGAAGCCAAGTCCGAGCGCGCCTTGGGCCCCTGGGATACTGTCGGCGTTCTAGGAACGGGGGTCCCCAGACTTGCATGCCTGCGGCCCACAGCGTGGCTCTTCTAGCGGCCTGGTATGACCCATCTTCACCAGCAAACACTCAAGACCCTTGCGAGGGGCCAAGCCTCGCGAGGCGGACGACACAAGACCTCCTCAGGGGCAGCCTTGCTAGGCTGGCTCGTGAGGAGCAAAGAGATCAAGGTGAGTGGAACCTCGTGAGGTTTCCGTGACGTAAGCCATGACGACCATGGCCAGGCGGGTGCCAGCGGTCGCAGAGTACTGGTTTCCTCTTTGGTGCTAAAGGAGCAGGCGCTGGCGAGGAGTCCCGAGGCATCAGGCAAAGGCTTCCATGTTGGTGCAACAAGACCAGGACCAGTAGGACGGAGGTCATCGCGGAGCCCATGACGGTGTCACCACCATAGCCTTTGGCAGGCGAAGACCACCTTTTGTCAGGATAACTTGTACTAGTTGCCCCCCTTCAAATTGGCTGTTGTGGGATCCCATCCCGCCTAATATTTGGGAAGAGGACCAGGGCCTCTATAAATAGGACTAGCCTCCACCATAGGAGGGGAAAAAGGAGGAGAGCTGGGATCGGATCCATTCCACCCTCATACGCACTAGCTCACTGAGCTTAAGAACACCTCTCCTCAGGAGGCTGTTCTTCCCTTATACTTGTTCATCCTCAGCCTACAAGGCAATCCACCACACCACACTAGAGTAGGGTATTACACCACATCGGTGGCCCGAACCAGTATAAACTCTTGTGTCCCTTGTTCTTCGGGTTCGACGAGTTAGGTTTTGAGATCATTGTGAGAGCGTGAGCTGGGGGGAAAGATCTTCACGCGCACCCCAGTGTTCGAACCTCAAGGGTTTTGCCGGAACCCGAAATCCGACACTAGGCATGATATGAACATATAATTTCAACTTCATGATATTCAATTCATTCAACAATTTACTCATAGGATATAAGTGAAGCACAAGAGTAAATGACAAGCTACTCCAAAAAGATACAAGTGAAAATCAAGCGAGTAGTTAAGTAAAAAGGTGGCTAATTGAGGACTCTCTCTTATTTAAAAGTTTCAGATCTAAGTATTTTATTAAAACAGCAAGCAAAACAAAATAAAATGACATTCCAAGAATAGCACACATCATGTGAAGAAGCAAAAACTTAGGCTCAACCGATACTAACCGATAATTGTTGAAGAAGAAAGGTGGGATGCCTACCAGGGAATCCCCAAGCTTAGATGCTTGAGACTTCTTGGAATATTAGCTTGTGATGCCTTGGGCATCCCCAAGCTTGAGCTTTTGTGTCTCTTAATTCCTCTTATATCACGGTTTTCCTAAATCTCAGAAGCTTCATCCACACAAAACTCAACAAGAACTCGTGTGATAAGTTAGTATAAACCAATGCAAAAACCTTATCATTCTCTACTGTGGCAAATCACTAAAATTATTATTCAACATTTCATAATAAATGCCTCTGCATATTTAATACTCCTATCCTCAAATAGAATCATTAAACAAGCAAACATATGCAAACAATGCAAACATAACAGGAATCTGCCAAAATAGTACAATCTGTAAAGAATGCAAGAGTATCAATACTTCTTAAACTCCAAAGATTATGAAAATTTACCATACTATAGAAAATTTATCAGAGCTTATTCTAAAAAAGTTTCAAAATTTTATTACATTCTGACTTTTCTAGGGAATTTTTGCAACAGCGATAAACTTTTTGTTTTCAAACAGCAACATGTAGACTTGAAAAATAAGCATAGTAAAGGCTACCATTGCCACTTTTTTTGAAAAAGATGCAAAGCATTATTATAAATAACAGCAAGAAAATCCTAACAAAATATAATGACGCTTCAACCAAAACACATATCATGTGACGAATGAAAATATAGCTCCAAGTGAGGTTACCGATATTATTGAAGACAAAAGAGGGGATGCCTTTTGGGGCATCCCCAAGATTAGTTGCTTGGATCTTCCTTGAATATTACCTTGGGGGTGCCTTGGGCATCCCCAATCTTAGGGTCTTGTCACTCCTTATTCTCCTCATATCGACATCTCACCCAAAACTTGAAAACTTCAATCACACAAAACTTAACGGAACTTCATGAGATAGGTTAGTATGATAAAGATAAAACGATTCCACTTTTGGTGCTGCCAAAGACACGACTCATGATTGTTCTCACACAATGCCTACTGTAGCATATCATTTATACAATTTGTATTGAGCAATATAAGCCATAGAAACTAGAAAACAAGCAAACTATGCTTTGAAAACAGAATCTGTCAAAAACAGAACAGTTTGTAGGAATATGTACTCAAACCATACTTATGCTACTCCAAAAATTCTGAAAACTTAGGATCACGTGAGAAATTGAAGCACCAACTTGAGTCAGAGATTGAAGGACAAAGAGATTTAAAAAACCAGCATGCAGCTCAGAGGGATCAAGATCAAGCCAGAGGAGCAGTATATCGGCAAGAGAAGGGCCTCCTTTGCCGGGTTAGGCGAGCCCGGCAAGGGGTGAGGCCACAACCAGAAGCAGGCAACAAAGGCTCCCCGGCAAGGTCTGCCGGGGGCTCGCAGAGGCAAAACCATCCCACCAACCACTCAAGCACGACCCATGTCGTCAATCAGTGCGGTGTCAAGCTGCAAGGTGATTAAGTGGCAGCCATTTCCTATAGAAGAAACCCACAGGTGACACCCGTCCTGCGACGTGTGAAGAGAACAAGCACAGAGCTGGAGAGGTAGCTCGGCAAGCCTTGCCGGGCAACCAATGATGTGACACAAAGCGGTGCATTTAATGCACCCTGTCAGCCCACAAAGTTAGGTATGATAGCACTATTTGCTATCATATCAGTGGATAATGACCACTTTGCCATTGTGGTGACCCCTTAATCTATAAAAGGAGGCCCATGGCACTCGTAGGAGGGGTTGGGAAATTTGAGGAACCCGCACCCATATGCGTGTAGTCACTGCTACCATACGGCAACCCCTGCCGGGCAAGTGTACTGCGTTGCATTATCCACATTCCACCATCAATCCACCAAAGCAGGAGTAGGGTTTTATGCCTTACGGCAGCTCGAACCTGGGTAAATTGCTTGTGTGCTTTGTGTCGTGCTGCTGTGCGCCGGTCTGCTGTTTGTGCAACGTGACATCCCCCTGCTGAACCAGCAAGGGACCCCGTGGTCCCATAGGTGGCCGTGGATACCCCGCGACATCTTTGGCGCTCCAGGTAGGGGGCTCTCCTGCGTGAACCTGGAAGTGTGCGCAACGCGTCATCTTCAACACCACCTTCATTTTCGACAGTGCCATCAACCATGGCACCTGCGGAGAGGCGGAGGCGAAGCGGGGGCCTCCCCCGCGCCATTCTGTCGGTCTCCAAGCTTCGCCGTAGCGACAATTATGGCCAAGACCGCCGCCGACGGCGGTAGAGTTATCCCGATGGCTCGTAGGCATTCTCGCCATTCGGGCACCATTAGGGGGAAGGGGCGCAAGACATGCGGGCGCGAGCTCCCTCCTTCCCGTCCCTCCCCCTCATCAGCAGTCCAGCTGCTTTAGCCTCGGCGTTGTCGACGTCGACGATTACCACTTGATGCTCGGTCCAGTATTTCCCCCGCCGTGGGTAATCCTGAGAAAAGAACTGGTACGAGTCCGTCGATTCATGCCCCGGCAAGTATTCTTTGGCAAGGCCGCCTGCATTGCCACGATCCATGCAACGGCAGCCGCTGCACTGACTCGAGGGGAAGGGAGAAAAAGGGAAGAGGACCAGAGAAGCCCGACACCGTGCCCCGATGCCCACCAATTGCAAGAAACACATGTCGGTCCTTTCCAGGAATAAGGAAACCACCTAATTACCTTCTACTCCTCCAGGCGCCGCGGACGCATCGAACGCGTGCGGCCCGTCAGAAGAAAAATAGGCTCAAAACGAAAGCTAAGTTCAAATTATTGCTTCTTGTTGATGCATTTCAGATTTTTGCGGCCGCTTATCCCTTAACTCTAGCGAGTGTTTGTATCGAGAGATCCCTCATGCAATTGTCGGATTACGGGTTCCGGCAAACCCTCGTGAGGTTTAAACTCTGGGGAGCGCATGAAGAACACTCTCTTCCTAGCTCGCTTGCTTAACGATCCCACGGCCTAACTCGATGGACCCAAAGAACAAGAGACACGGGGGTTTATACTGGTTCGGTCCACCTTGTGGTGTAATACCCTACTCCAGTGTGTGGTGGATTGCCTCGAGGGGCTGAGGATGAACTAGTACAATGGATGCACTGCCTTGGGAGGTGAGGTGTTCTTGAGCTAGATGAGCTCGTCTGGGTGGAATGAATCCGACCCCCTCTATGGTGGTGCCTAAGTCCTATTTATAGTGGCCTTTGTTCTCTTCCCAAATGTTTAGGCGGGAAGGGATCCCACAACGGCCAAGTTTGAAGGGGGACAACTAGTACAAGCTATCCTGACAAAATGTGGTCTTCGCCTGCCAATGGTTCTGGTGGTGATGCTGCAGTGCGCTCCGCGATGACCTCCGTCCTGCCGTCCTGGCGGTCTTGGCCTTGTTGCACCGATATGGAAACCTTTGCCTGATGCCTCAGGGCCCCGTGCCTACGCTTGCCTCCTTAGCACCAAAGAGAAAAATGGTACACTATGCCCGTTGGCGCCCGCCTGGCCTTGGTCGTCATGACTCATGTCACGCAAACCTCACGAGGTGCCCCTTGCATAGATATCTCCGCTCCTCGGGAGCCAGCCTAGCGAGGCTGCCCCCAGGGAGGTCTTGGTGTCATCCGCCTCGCGAGGCTTGGCCCCTCGCGAGGCTCTCAAGTTGCTACTGCTAAAGATGGACCATACTGGGCCGTTGACGGAGCCATGCCACGGGCCGCAGGTAGGCAAGTCTGGGTACCGCTGTTCCCAGGACGCCGACAGTATCCCTCGGGCCCAAGGCACGCTCGAGCTTGGCTTTGAGGCGAAGCCAAAGGGCAAGTGCGGAGTGCCACGGGCCCCAACCGCCTGCGGCCTTGGTCGACGCGTGGTGATTGATGGGACGTGGGTGCCTCCACCTCCCCATGTTGCCTCGGCAACCGTCCGACTTGACGAGATGCCGTTGCATGCAGGAGGAAATCATCATTATGTGCAATCAAGGAGGCTGGCGGTTGGCCTCCTTCTGGCTATAAATGCGGGGAGGGGCAGAGCCTCCTCGCCCATCTCCACTTCCTCGCCGATTGCTCCTTCTTCTTCCTCCTCACCTCGTCATCTTGCAGTAGTCCCATGGCACCCACGAAGAGGTTTTCGGCCGCAGAAAAGGGGAAATCTCGCCAGGAGGGGCCCGGCTCGCCACCGCCCAAGTGGTCCTCGGCGGCCGCAGCGGCACCTCCTCCCATGGCGAGGGCCGCTCTAGGCGAAGCAGCCCTTGTGCCGAGGGGAAGCATGCTGTGGTTGCCCGGCCCCCTCGGCTGCGCTTCTATTCAGCGGAGGTGCTCCCGGAGTTCGTCGTGTGGTCAGAGAGTCCGGCTGGCACCTAGCTCCAGCTTCCGTGCTCCTTTGCCAGCGAGCTGCCGGCCTGGGGTCTTGACGGCCTCTGGCTGCAGGCCGACGGTTGCTGCAGCAAGGCCTCATTGGTCGCAGTGGAGGTCTCCGTCGCGGGCAACGTGTCCCTGGCCCCCGGTTGGCAGACGTTTGCCCGCACGCACGGCCTGAGCGGGCGGTGTACCCTCCACTTCAAGTATGATGGCACCGCGACCCTCTTCGTGAGGGTGTTTGAGGAAGATGGTCACCGTGCAGGGTGCTGCTGTTGGGGAACGTAGTAATTTCAAAAAATTTCCTACGCGCACGCAAGATCATGGTGATGCATAGCAACGAGAGGGGAGAGTGTTGTCTACGTACCCTCGTAGACCGACAGCGGAAGCGTTATAACAACGCGGTTGATGTAGTCGTACGTCTTCACGGCCCGACCGATCAAGCACCGAAACTACGGCACCTCCGAGTTTTAGCACACGTTCAGCTCGATGACGATTCCCGCACTCCGATCCAGCAAAGTGTCGGGGTAGAGTTCCGTCAGCACGACGGCGTGGTGACGATCTTGATGTACTACCGTTGCAGGGCTTCGCCTAAGCACCGCTACAATATTATCGAGGATTATGGTGGAAGGGGGCACCGCACACGGCTAAGAATATGATCACGTGGATCAACTTATGTGTCTAGAGGTGCCCCCTGCCCCTGTATATAAAGGAGCAAGGGAGGAGGAGGCCGGCCCTAGGAGGGGGCGCGCCAAGTGTGGAGTCCTACTAGGACTCCCTAGTCCTAGTAGGATTCCACCTCCCATATGGAATAGGAAAAGAGGAAGGGAAAAGGAGAAGGAAGGAAGGGGGCGCCCCCCTTCCCTAGTCCAATTCGGACCAGACCAAGGGGAGGGGTGCGGCCACCCTTGAGGCCCTTTTTCTTCTTTCCCGTATGGCCCAATAAGGCCCAATACGTATTCCCATAACTCTCCGGTACTCCGAAAAATACCCGAATCACTCGGAACCTTTCCGATGTCCGAATATAGTCGTCCAATATATCGATCTTTACGTCTCGACCATTTCGAGACTCCTCGTCATGTCCCCGATCTCATCCGGGACTCCGAACTCCTTTGGTACATCAAAACTCATAAACTCATAATATAACTGTCATCGAAACCTTAAGCGTGCGGACCCTACGGGTTCGAGAACAATGTAGACATGACCGAGACACGTCTCCAGTCAATAACCAATAGCGGAACCTGGATGCTCATATTGGCTCCCACATATTCTACGAAGATCTTTATCGGTCAGACCGCATAACAACATACGTTGTTCCCTTTGTCATCGGTATGTTACTTGCCCGAGATTCGATCGTCGGTATCTTAATACCTAGTTCAATCTCGTTACCGGCAAGTCTCTTTACTCGTTCCGTAATACATCATCTCACAACTAACTCATTAGTTGCAATGCTTGCAAGGCTTATGTGATGTGCATTACCGAGAGGGCCCAGAGATACCTCTCCGACAATCGGAGTGACAAATCCTAATCTCGAAATACGCCAACCCAACATGTACCTTTGGAGACACCTGTAGAGCTCCTTTATAATCACCCAGTTACGTTGTGACGTTTGGTAGCACACAAAGTGTTCCTCCGGCAAACGGGAGTTGCATAATCTCATAGTCATAGGAACATGTATAAGTCATGAAGAAAGCAATAGCAACATACTAAACGATCGGGTGCTAAGCTAATGGAATGGGTCATGTCAATCACATCATTCTTCTAATGATGTGATCCCGTTAATCAAATAACAACTCTTTTGTTCATGGTTAGGAAACATAACCATCTTCGATTAACGAGCTAGTCAAGTAGAGGCATACTAGTGACACTCTGTTTGTCTATGTATTCACACATGTATTATGTTTCCGGTTAATACAATTCTAGCATGAATAATAAACATTTATCATGATATAAGGAAATAAATAATAACTTTATTATTGCCTCTAGGGCATATTTCCTTCAGTCTCCCACTTGCACTAGAGTCAATAATCTAGTTCACATCGCCATGTGATTCAACACTAATAGTTCACATCACCATGTGATTAACACCCATAGTTCACATCGTCATGTGACCTATACCCAAAGGGTTTACTAGAGTCAATAATCTAGTTCACATCGTTTATGTGATTAACACCCAAAGAGTACTAAGGTGTGATCATGTTTTGCTTGTGAGATAATATTAGTCAACGGGTCTGTCACATACAGATCCGTAAGTATTTTGCGAATTCTATGTCTACAATGCTCTGCACGGAGCTACTCTAGCTAATTGCTCCCACTTTCAATATGTATCTAGATCGAGACTTAGAGTCATCCAGATCTGTGTCAAAACTTGCATCGACGTAACTTTTTACGACGAACCTTTTGTCACCTCCATAATTGAGAAATATTTCCTTATTCCACTAAGGATAATTTTGACCGCTGTCCAGTAATCTACTCTTAGATCACTATTGTACTCCCTTGCTTAACACAGTGTAGGGTATACAATAGATCTGGTACACAGCATGGCATACTTTATAGAACCTATGGCTGAGGCATAGGGAATGACTTTCATTCTCTTTCTATCTTCTGCCGTGGTCGGGCTTTGAGTCTTACTCAATTTCACACCTTGTAACACAGCCAAGAACTCTTTCTTTGACTGTTCCATTTTTGAACTACTTCAAAATATTGTCAAGGTATGTACTCATTGAAAAAACTTATCAAGCGTCTTGATCTATCTCTATAGATCTTGATGCTTAATATGTAAGCAGCTTCACCGAGGTCTTTCTTTGAAAAACTTCTTTCAAAATACTCCTTTATGCTTTGCAGAATAATTCTACATTATTTCCGATCAACAATATGTCATTCACATATACTTATCAGAAATGTTGTAGTGCTCCCACTCACTTTCTTGTAAATACAGGCTTCACCGCAAGTCTGTATAAAACTATATGCTTTGATCATACTATCAAAGCGTTTATTCCAACTCCGAGAGGCTTGCACCAGTCCATAAATGGATCGCTGGAGCTTGCACACTTTGTTAGCTCCTTTTGGATCGACAAAACCTTCCGGCTGCATCATATACAACTCTTCTTCCAGAAATCCATTCAGGAATGCAGTTTTGACATCCATTTGCTGGATTTCATAAAATGCGGCAATTGCTAACATGATTCGGACAGACTTAAGCATAGATACGAGTGAGAAACTCTCATCGTAGTCAACACCTTGAACTTGTCGAAAACCTTTTTGCGACAATTCTAGCTTTGTAGATAGTAACACTACTATCAGCGTCCGTCTTCCTCTTGAAGATCCATTTAATCTCAATGGCTCGCCGATCATTGGGCAAGTCAATCAAAGTCCATACTTTGTTCTCATACATGGATCTCATCTCAGATTTCATGGCCTCAAGCCATTTCGCGGAATCTGGGCTCATCATCGCTTCCTCATAATTCGTAGGCTCGTCATGGTCAAGTAACATGACCTCCAGAACTGGATTACCGTACCACTCTGGTGCGGATCTCACTCTGGTTTACCTACGAGGTTCGGTAGTAACTTGATCTGAAGTTACATGATCATCATCATTAGCTTCCTCACTAATCGGTCTAGTAGTCACAGGAACAGATTTCTGTGATGAACTACTTTCCAATAAGGGAGCAGGTACAGTTACCTCATCAAGTTCTACTTTCCTCCCACTCACTTCTTTCGAGAGAAACTCCTTCTCTAGAAAGGATCCATTCTCAGCAAAGAATATCTTGCCTTCGGATATGTGATAGAAGGTGTACCCAACAATTTCTTTTGGGTATCCTATGAAGACGCACTTCTCCGATTTGGGTTTGAGCTTATCAGGTTGAAACATTTTCACATAAGCATTGCAACCTCAAACTTTAAGAAACGACAACTTTGGTTTCTTGCCAAACCACAGTTCAGATTGTGTCGTCTCAACGGACTTAGATGGTGACTTAGATGGTGCCCTTTTAAACGTGAATGCAGTTGTCTTTAATGCATAACTCCAAAATGATATTGGTAGATCGATAAGAGACGTCATAGATCGCACCATATCTAATAAAGTACGGTTATGACGTTCGGACACACCATTATGCTGTGGTGTTCCAGGTGGCGTGAGTAGTGAAACTATTTCACATTGTTTTTAACTAAAGGCCAAACTCGTAACTCAAATATTTTACTTCTGCGATCATATCGTAGAAACTTTCATTTTTGTTACGATGATTCTCCACTTCACTCTGAAATTCTTTGAACTTTTCAAATGTTTCAGACTTGTGTTTCATCAAGTAGATATACTCATATCTGCTCAAATCATCTGTGAAGATTAGAAAATAATGATACCTGCCACGAGCCTCAATATTCATCGGACCACATACATCAGTATGTATGATTTCCAACAAATCTGTTGCTCGCTCCATTGTACTGGAGGACGGAGTCTTAGTCATCTTGCCCATGAGGCATGGTTCGCAAGCATCAACTGATTCATAATCAAGTGATTCCAAAAGCCCATCAGTATGGATTTTCTTCATGCGCTTTACACCAATATGACCTAAACGGCAGTGCCACAAATAAATTGCACCATCATTATTAACTTTGCATCTTTTGGTTTCAATATTATGAATATGTGTATCACTATGATCGAGATCCAACGAACCATTTTCATTGGGTGTGTAACCATATAAGGTTTTATTCATGTAAACAGAACAACAATTTATTCTCTTACTTAAATGAATAACTGTATTGCAATAAACATGATCAAATCACATTCATGCTCAACGCAAACACCAAATAATACTTATTTAGGTTCAACACTAATCCCAAAAGTATAGGGAGTGTGCGATGATGATCATATCAATCTTGGAACCACTTCCAACACACATCGTCACTTCACCCTTAACTAGTCTCTGTTTATTCTGCAACTCCCGTTTCGAGTTACTAATCTTAGCAACTGAACTAGTATCAAATACTGAGGGGTTGCTATAAACACTAGTAAAGTACACATCAATAACATGTATATCAAATATACTTATGTTCACTTTGCCATCCTTCTTATCCGCCAATCACTTGGGATAGTTCCGCTTCCAGTGACCAGTCCCTTTGCAGTAGAAGCACTCAGTTTCAGGCTTAGGTCCAGACTTGGGTTTTCACTTGAGCAGCAACTTGCTTGCCGTTCTTCTTGAAGTTCCCCTTTCTTCCCTTTGCCCTTTTCTTGAAACTAGTGATCTTGTCAACCATCAACACTTGATGTTTTTCTCGATTTCTACCTTCGTCAATTTCAGCATTATGAAGAGCTTGGGAATCGTTTCCGTTATCCCTTGCATATCATAGTTCATCACGAAGTTCTGCTAACTTGGTGATGGTGACTAGAGAATTCTGTCAATCACTATTTTATCTGGAAGATTAACTCCCACTTGATTCAAGCAATTGTAGTACCCAGACAATCTGAGCACATGCTCACTAGTTGAGCGATTCTCCTCCATCTTTTAGCTATAGAACTTGTTGGAGACTTCATATCTCTCAACTCGGGTATTTGCTTGAAATATTAACTTCAACTCCTGGAACATCTCATATGGTCCATGACGTTCAAAACGTCTTTGAAGTCCCGATTCTAAGCCGTTAAGCATGGTGCACTAAACTATCAAGTAGTCATCATATTGAGCTAGCGAAACATTCATAACGTCTACATCTGCTCCTGCAATAGGTCTGTCACCTAGCGGTGCATCAAGGACATAATTCTTCTGTGCAGCAATGAGGATAAACCTTAGATCACGGATCCAATCCGCATCATTGCCACTAACATCTTTCAACACAATTTTCTCTAGGAACATATCAAAATAAACATATGAAAGCAACAACGCGAGCTATTGATCTACAACATAGATATGCTAATACTACCAGGACTAAGTTCATGATAAATTAAAGTTCAATTAATCATGTTACTTAAGAACTCCCACTTAGATAGACATCCCTCTAATCCTCTAAGTGATCACGTGATCCAAATCAACTAAACCATGTCCGATCATCACGTGAGATGGAGTAGTTTTCAATGGTGAACATCACTATGTTGATCATATCTACTATATGATTCACGTTCGACCTTTCGGTCTCCGTGTTCCGAGGCCATATCTATATATGCTAGGCTCGTCAAGTTTAACCTGAGTATTCCGCGTGTGCAACTGTTTTGCACCCGTTGTATTTGAACGTAGAGCCTATCACACCCGATCATCACGTGGTGTCTCAGCACGAAGAACTTCCGCAACGGTGCATACTCAGGGAGAACACTTCTTGATAATTAGTGAGAGATCATCTTAAAATGCTACCGTCAATCAAAGCAAGATAAGATGCATAAAAGATAAACATCACATGCAATCAATATAAGTGATATGATATGGCCATCATCATCTTGTGCTTGTGATCTCCATCTTCGAAGCACCATCGTGATCACCATCGTCACCGGCGCGACACCTTGATCACCATCGTAGCATCGTTGTCGTCTCGCCAATCTTATGCTTCCACGACTATCGCTACTGCTTAGTGATAAAGTAAAGCATTACAGCGCAATTGCATTGCATACAATAAAGCGACAACCATATGGCTCCTGCCAGTTGCCGATAACTTGGTTACAAAACATGATCATCTCATACAATAAAATTTAGCATCATGTCTTGACCATATCACATCACAACATGCCCTGCAAAAACAAGTTAGACGTCCTCTACTTTGTTGTTGCAAGTTTTACGTGGCTGCTACGGGCTTAAGCAAGAACCAATCTTACCTACGCATCAAAACCACAACGATAGTTTGTCAAGTTGGTGCTGTTTTAACCTTCGCAAGGACCGGGCGTAGCCACACTCGGTTCAACTAAAGTTGGAGAAACTGTCACCCGCTAGCCACCTTTGTGCAAAGCACGTCGGGAGAACCGGTCTCGCGTAAGCGTACGCGTAATGTCGGTCCGGGCCGCTTCGTCCAACAATACCGCCGAACCAAAGTATGACATGCTGGTAAGCAGTATGACTTATATCGCCCACAACTCACTTGTGTTCTACTCGTGCATATAACATCAACACATAAAACCTAGGCTCGGATGCCACTGTTGGGGAACGTAGTAATTTCAAAAAATTCCTACGCACACGCAAGATCATGGTGATGCATAGCAACGAGAGGGGAGAGTGTTGTCTACGTACCCTCGTAGACCGACAGCGGAAGCGTTATAACAACGCGGTTGATGTAGTCGTACGTCTTCACGGCCCGACCGATCAAGCACCGAAACTACGGCACCTCCGAGTTCTAGCACACGTTCAGCTCGATGATGATCCCCGGACTCCGATCCAGCAAAGTGTCGGGGTAGAGTTCCGTCAGCACGACGGCGTGGTGACGATCTTGATGTTCTACCGTCGCAGGGCTTCGCCTAAGCACCGCTACAATATTATCGAGGATTATGGTGGAGGGGGCACCGCACACGGCTAAGAAATGATCACGAGGATCAACTTGTGTGTCTAGAGGTGCCCCCTGCCCCCGTATATAAAGGAGCAAGGGAGGAGGAGGCCGGCCCTAGGAGGGGGCGCGCCAAGTGTGGAGTCCTACTAGGACTCCCTAGTCCTAGTAGGATTCCACCTCCCATATGGAATAGGAAAAGAGGAAGGGAAAAGGAGAAGGAAGGAAGGGGGCGCCCCCCTTCCCTAGTCCAATTCGGACCAGACCAAGGGGAGGGGTGCGGCCACCCTTGAGGCCCTTTTTCTTCTTTCCCGTATGGCCAATAAGGCCCAATACGTATTCCGTAACTCTCGGTACTCCAAAAAATACCCGAATCACTCGGAACCTTTCCGATGTCCGAATATAGTCGTCCAATATATCGATCTTTACGTCTCGACCATTTCGAGACTCCTCGTCATGTCCCCGATCTCATCCGGGACTCCGAACTCCTTCGGTACATCAAAACTCATAAACTCATAATATAACTGTCATCGAAACCTTAAGCGTGCGGACCCTACGGGTTCGAGAACAATGTAGACATGACCGAGACACGTCTCCAGTCAATAACCAATAGCGGAACCTGGATGCTCATATTGGCTCCCACATATTCTACGAAGATCTTTATCGGTCAGACCGCATAACAACATACGTTGTTCCCTTTGTCATCGGTATGTTACTTGCCCGAGATTCGATCGTCGGTATCTTAATACCTAGTTCAATCTCGTTACCGGCAAGTCTCTTTACTCGTTCCGTAATACATCATCTCACAACTAACTCATTAGTTGCAATGCTTGCAAGGCTTATGTGATGTGCATTACCGAGAGGGCCCAGAGATACCTCTCCGACAATCGGAGTGACAAATCCTAATCTCGAAATACGCCAACCCAACATGTACCTTTGGAGACACCTGTAGAGCTCCTTTATAATCACCCAGTTACGTTGTGACGTTTGGTAGCACACAAAGTGTTCCTCCGGCAAACGGGAGTTGCATAATCTCATAGTCATAGGAACATGTATAAGTCATGAAGAAAGCAATAGCAACATACTAAACGATCGGGTGCTAAGCTAATGGAATGGGTCATGTCAATCACATCATTCTTCTAATGATGTGATCCCGTTAATCAAATAACAACTCTTTTGTTCATGGTTAGGAAACATAACCATCTTGGATTAACGAGCTAGTCAAGTAGAGGCATAATAGTGACACTCTGTTTGTCTATGTATTCACACATGTATTATGTTTCCGGTTAATACAATTCTAGCATGAATAATAAACATTTATCATGATATAAGGAAATAAATAATAACTTTATTATTGACTCTAGGGCATATTTCCTTCAGCTGCCCCATAGGCAGCGCCGACGATGGTGAGCCCGGTCTGGGCGATGGCCGTGATGAGGCTGAGGGCGAGCTTGTCCTTAGCGACAACTGCGGTTCACCCAGCGGCGGCAGCTTCTCCGCCAGCGAGAGCACCAGCAGTGGCGGCTACAACCAGCCGCCTCACCGTCGGGCCTGCTTCGAGGATGGTGGCGGGTCGTCTCGTCGTCGCGCGGCGGTGAAGCGCGAGAGGGACTCAGATTGAGCTGAGTCCGGGAGGCCCTCAGAGCCGCGCCTTAACAGCTGCCGCAGTCATGCGGGCCGCTTTTGTTTGTCCTTTCCTTTCTTCCTGCATTTTGAAAAAGGTAGATGGCCCTGCTAGGGCATGTAATGAACTGTGATCTCTATGCTGCTATGTTATGCTTATTGCTCCGACGTTGTTCATGTTCCACGTAGATGCAAAAAAGAAGGGGGTGACTTAGCTTGATACGCTCGGGGTAGTTTGCTGTGTCGGGAGGGCGTGCCTCCTGGTTGCCGACTTGGGACCCGTTGACCTTAGGAGGTGTCGCAAAGCTGCTGAGTTTGTTATGTCATCTGTTGGGTGCCTTACTCCTCCTTACACGAGCCCTCAGGCATGGGCTAATCATGGCTTAGCGCACCGCGTCACGGTACCTATGGGGCACATACTTAGGAGGGTGCGCAAATCACGAGCTCAATCGAGGGCGCCTCGCGGAGATCAAGGGAGCTGAAGCTCTGGGGAGACAGGGCTTTGGCGAGGTGTGTCCGTGGTTTAGGGTAGCCCAGCACACGCATACACCTGCCCAACACAAGCATGACACGCTGGTCCAGGGCCGTCCCCGTAAGCATGCCGCGACCCTTGCCATGGCTCCTCGGGGGCGCGGTCGCACTCCTTCGGGGACCGGTGTCGTCCTCGGCGGCCACAACAACACCTCCTCCCACGGCGAGGGCCGCTCTAGACGGAGCAGCCCTTGCACCGAGGGGAGGTGTGCCGTGGTCGCCCGGCCCCCTCAGCCGCGCTTCCATTCGGCGGAGGTGCTCCTGGAGTTCATCATGTGGTCGGAGAGTCCGGCTGGCACCTGGCTCCAGCTTCCGCACTCCTTTGCCGGCGAGCTGCCGGCCCGGGGTCTTGACGGCCTCTAGCTGCAGGCCAATGGTTGCTGCAGCAAGGCCTCGTGGGTCGCGATGGAGGTCTCCATCGCTGGCAACATGGCGCTGGCCCGCAGCTGGCAGATGTTTGCCCGCGCGTGCGGCCTGAGAGGGCGGTGTACCCTCCACTTCAAGTATGATGGCGCCGCGACCCTCTTCGTGTGGGTGTTTGGGGAAGATGGTCGCTGTGCAAAGTGCTGCCCCGAAGGCAGCGGCGGCGATGGTGAGCCCGGTCTGGGCGATGGCCGCGACAAGGCTGAGGGCAAGCTTGGCCTTAGCGACGGTCGCGGTTCACCCAGCAGCGGCATATTCTCCGCCAGCGAGAGCACCAGCAGTTGTGGCTATGACCAGCTACCTCGCCGTCGGGCCCGCTTCGAGGATGGCGGTGGGTCGTCCCGTCGTCGCGCGACGGTGAAGCACGAGAGGGACTCAGATTGAGCTGAGTCCAGGAGGCCCTCGGAGCCGCGCCTCATCAGTTGTCGCGGTCATGCAGTCGCTTTTGTTTGTCCTTTCCTTTCTTCCCGCATTTTCAAAAAGGTAAATGGCCCTGCTGGGGCGTGGAATGAACTGTGATCTCTATGCTACTATGTTATGTTATTGCTCCGACATTGTTCATGTCCCACGTAGATGCAAAAAAGAAGGGGGTGACTTAGCTTGATACACTCGGGGTAGTTTCCTGTCTCAGGAGGGCGCGCCTCCTGGTTGCCGACTCAGGAGCCGTTGACCTCGGGAGGCGTCGCAAAGCTGCTGAGTTTGTTATGTCATCTGTCGGGTGCCTTACTCCTTCTTATGCGAGCCCTCAGGCATGGGCTAATCATGGCTTAGCGCACTGCTTTGCGGTACCCGTGGGGTACGGACTTAGGAGGGTGCGCCAATCACGAGCGCAATCGAGGGCGCCTCGTGGAGATCATGGGATCCGAAGCTCTGGGGCGACAGGGCTTTGGCGAGGTGTGTCCGTGGTTTAGGCTAGCCCAGCGCACGCACACACCTGCCCAGCTCCCGCGCGGGGTGCACGAGGGGGAGCATCAGGAAACTGCCGTCCTCCCTGATGCAAAACAAAGAAGCAAGCGAAGAAGTAGAGGAAAAGGAGGCTCAACCAAGCAATCGAGAAACGCCAGAACTCCAAATTTCACAAAAGGTTGCAACCAGCTACAGAAAGCAAATGAATAGCCGCGTCCAGCACATAGTCTAGTCTTCTCACTAGCATGGAGCTAAGTGCTGCCACTAGGACGTGGGAGGGAGCCCCCGAGGCCCGAGGGCGGCGCTCCGGAGACTCCGGGTGTAACACCCCGAATGTAACTTTCCTAATTTGTACTCCAACTCTTGCCGTTTCCGACGTTAAGTTATATTTATTTCCTCGGGTTCGGGTTTTTGTCTCCGTGTGTTGTTGTCGTTGTCATGCGTCTCATATCATGTCATCATGTGCATTCCATTTGCATACGTGTTCGTCTCATGCATTCGAGCATTTTCCCCGTTGTCCGTTTTGCATTCCAGCGCTTCGTTCTCCTCCGGTGGTCATTTCTAGCTTTCTTTCGTGTGTGGGGATTAAACATTTCTAGATTGGACCGAGACTTGCCAAGCGGCCTTGGTTTACTACTGGTAGACCACCTGTCAAGTTTCGTATCATTTGAACTTTGTTTGATACTCCAATGGTTAACCAAGGGACCGAAAAGGCCTCGTGTGTGTTGCAGCCCAACACCCCTCCAATTTGGCCCAAAACCCACCTAACTCTGCTCCATCATATAGAGCGTTCGATCACGACCGCGTGGCCGAAAACCGCACCTCATTTGGACTATCCTAGCTCCCTCTATGCCTATTTATACCTCCCCCATTCCAAATCCGGACGGAACCCTAGTCTCCTTCATCACCTCGCGCGCCGGACAAAAATCTCGCCGCCGGACGTGTCCGCCCAGCGCCCCCGCCGCCACGTGTCGCCACGCCGTTGGCCACGCCCCGCGGGACCTCTTCGCCGCGCCGCCGGGCCCGGGAGCCCGCAGCCGGCCCCCGAGGCCCGAAGCCACCGCGCCGCCGCCCGAAGCCCCGCGCCTCCTCGCCCGCGAGCCGAGCCGCCGCCACCCGCGCCAAGCCGCCGCGCGCCGCCGAGCCGCCGTCTGCCACCTCGCGCCGCCCCTCTCCGCCGCACGCCGCCCCTCGCCGCCCGCGCCTCCCCGGCCTCGCCTCCGGCCGGATCTGGCCGCGGGAGGGCCGGATCCACCGCCATCGACCCCGGCCGCCGCCGTCTTCATCGCCTCCGGCGAGTCTGCTGCCGCCTCAGTTCACGCGCCGGTCAAACCCTAGATCTGGGAGGTTGCATTTTCACTGAGTCCCGGAGATTTTTCAATTCAAGTGCTCCTATTCACGGCTCCGTAACTTTGCATCCGTAGCTCCGATTCATGCATATAGCATATCAAAATGTTCATCTCAGAGAGTACATCATTTCATTCCATTTCATCATTTTCATTTGAGTTCATCTTAATGCCCGAAATGCTGTTAGAAGAGGGCCAAGCATTTGCGTTTGGTTCTTGATAAGCTCAGAGAACATCAGTTCTACGCCAAGTTCTCCAAGTGTGAATTTTGGCTTGATGAGGTTCTTTATCTTGGTCATATCATCTCTGCCAAGGGCATTACCGTGAATCCTGAGAAGGTGTCTGCAATTGTGAATTGAGAACCTCCTCAGAATGTGAAGCAACTCCGCAGCTTCCTCGGTCTCGCAAGCTATTGCCGAAGATTCGTTGAAAACTTTTCTAAGATCGCGAAGCCTCTCTCAAATCTTCTCCAGAAGCACGTCAAGTACATTTGGTCTCCGGAGTGTGATTTTGCTTTCAACACTTTGAAAGAGAAATTGATCACTGCTCCAGTTCTGACTCCGCCTGATGAATCCAAGCCGTACGAGGTCTTTTGTGATGCCTCTCTCCAAGGTCTTGGCGCAGTATTGATGCAAGAGAAGAAAGTTGTTGCTTATACATCTCGCCAGTTGAAGCCTAATGAGAAGAACTACCCCACTCATGATCTCGAGTTGGCGGCAGTTGTGCATGCTCTTTTGACTTGGAGACATCTTCTATTGGGAAGAAAAGTGGACATTTTCACTGATCACAAGAGTCTCAAGTACATCTTCACTCAGCCTAATCTCAACCTCAGGCAAACTCGATGGGTTGAAATGATTCAAGAGTATAATCCGAGTATCGAGTATACTCCAGGCAAGGCCAATGTGATTGCTAACGCATTGAGCAGAAAAGCTTACTGCAACAGTCTGATTCTTAAGCCTTATCAACCTGAGCTTTGTGAAGCTTTCCGCAAACTTAATCTGCAAGTTCTTCCTCAAGGTTTCCTCGCCAACCTTCAAGTCTCTCCTACCTTAGAAGACCAGATTCGCCAAGCCCAGCTTCTTGATGCTATGGTGAAAAAGGTGAAGATTGGGATTGCCAAGAGTCAGTCCAAGTACAAGTGCTACCGCCTTGATGACAAGGACACTCTCTTCTTCGAGGATCGTATTGTTGTACCCAAAGGTGACCTCCGTAAAGTGATCATGAACGAGGCTCACAATTCTCTCCTCTCCATCCACCATGGGAGCATGAAGATGTATCAGGACCTCAAGCAAGCTTATTGGTGGACTCGAATGAAGCGCGAGATTGCTCAATTCGTGAATGAATATGATGTCTGCAAAAGAGTGAAGGCAGAACACCAAAGGCCAGCAGGTCTCCTCCAACCTCTTGCCATTACAGAATGGAAGTTTAACCACATTGAAATGGACTTCGTGACTGGGTTTCCAAAGTCCAAGCGTGGCAATGATGCTATATTCATTGTCATCGACAAACTCACCAAAGTGGCTCACTTTCTTCCTATCAAAGAGTCGATCACTGCAGCTCAATTGGCGGAACTCTATACCTCTCATATTGTCTCTCTACACGGTATTCCACAAGTGATCTCTTCAGACCGTGGCAACATCTTTACCTCGAAGTTTTGGGATTCTTTTCAGAAGGCCATGGGCACCAACATCCGCTTCAGCACAGCTTTCCATCCTCAAACTAGCGGTCAAGTCGAGCGTGTCAACCAGATTCTTGAAGATATGCTTAGGGCTTGTGTGATCTCCTTCGGCATGAAATGGGAGGATTGTCTTCCTTATGCTGAATTCTCCTACAAGAACAGTTTTCAAGCAAGTTCGGGCAAAGCCCCATTTGAAATTCTGTATGGCAGGAAGTGCCGTACCCCTCTCAACTGGTCTGAAACCGGTGAACGTCAGCTTTTGGGTAATGACTTAATCACAGAGGTAGAAGAAATGTGCAAAGTCATTCGTGATAACCTCAAAGCAGCCCAATCCCGTCAGAAGAGCTACTATGATAGTAAGCACCGTGATTTGGCTTTCGAGATCAGAGATCATGTTTACCTCCGCGTCTCTCCTATGAAAGGTACTCGTCGCTTCGGCATCACAGGGAAGCTTGCCCCCAGATACGTGGGACCTTTCAAGATTGTCAGCAAGAGAGGCGACCTCGCCTATCAACTCGAGCTTCCTTCAAACTTTGCAAATGTTCATGACGTGTTCCATGTCTCTCAGCTTCGAAAGTGCTTCAAGACTCCTGACCGCACCGTCAACTTCGAGAACATTGAGCTCCAAGAAGATCTCTCCTATCGTGAGCACCCAGTTGCTATTCTTGAAGAGACTGAACGCGAGACTCGCAACAAGTCAATCAAATTTCTCAAAGTTAAGTGGTCACACCATTCTGACCGTGAAGCTACCTGGGAACGCGAGGATCACCTCCGTTCTGAGTACCCAGCGTTCTTTCAGTCCTAGATCTCGGTACGAGATCCTTTCGTAGTGGTGGAGTGTTGTAACACCCCGGATGTAACTTTCCCAATTTGTACTCCAACTCTTGCCGTTTCCGGCGTTAAGTTATATTTATTTCCTCGGGTTCGGGTTTTTGTCTCTGTGTGTTGTTGTCGTTGTCATGCGTCTCATATCATGTCATCATGTGCATTGCATTTGCATACGTGTTCGTCTCATCCATTCAAGCATTTTCCCCGTTGTCCGTTTTGCATTCCGGCGCTTCGTTCTCCTCCGGTGGTCATTTCTAGCTTTCTTTCGTGTGTGGGGATTAAACATTTCCGGATTGGACCGAGACTTGCCAAGCGGCCTTGGTTTACTACCGGTAGACCGCCTGTCAAGTTTCGTATCATTTGGACTTTGTTTGATACTCCAATGGTTAACCAAGGGACCGAAAAGGCCTCGTGTGTGTTGCAGCCCAACACCCCTTCAATTTGGCCCAAAACCCACCTAACTTTGCTCCATCATCTAGAGCGTTCGATCATGATCGCGTGGCCGAAAACCGCACCTCATTTGGACTCTCCTAGCTCCCTCTATGCCTATTTATACGTCCCCCATTCCAAATCCGGACGAAACCCTAGTCTCCTTCATCACCTCGCGCGCCGGACAAAAATCTCGCCGCCGGACGTGTCCGCCCAGCGCCCCCGCCGCCACATGTCGCCACGCCGTTGGCCGCGCCCCGCGGGACCGCTTCGGCGCGCCGCCGGGCCCGGGAGCCCGCAGCTGGCCCCCGAGGCCCGAAGCCACCGCGCCGCCGCCCGAAGCCCCGCGCCTCCTCGCCTGCGAGACGAGCTACCGCCGCCGCCAAGCCGCCGCGCGCCGCCGAGCCGCCGTCCGCCTCCTCGCGCCGCCTCCCGCTGCCTCGCGCCGCCCCGCTCCGCCGCACGCCGCCCCTCGCCGCCCGCGCCTCCCCAGCCTCGCCTCCGGCCGGATCCGGCCGCGGGAGGGCCGGATCCACCGCCGCCGACCCCGGCCGCCGCCGTATTCATCGTCTCCGCGAGTCCACTGCCGCCTCGGTTCGCGCGCCGGTCAAACCCTAGATCTGGGAGGTTGCATTTTTCACTAAGTCCCGGAGATTTTTCAATTCAAGTGCTCCTGTTCATGGCTCCGTAACTTTGCATCCGTAGCTCCGATTCATGCATATAGAATATCAAAATGTTCATCTCAGAGAGTACATCATTTCATTCCATTGCATCATTTCCATTTGAGTTCATCTTGATGCCCGAAATGCTGTTAGAAGAGGGCTACTTGGGATAATTGTTAGATCCGCTACTCCGTTTAGCTTTTTGTCATTTTTGCCATGATTAATGTGTGCATGCTATGCCCTGATGCTCTACATGTGTTTTGTTAAGGGTTTTGTCATCTTTCCAGAGGTGCAACCCATGTATTTTTAGGATGTGTGTGGTGACTAGTGCAAGCTTGCAAAGTGGTGCACTTGCTAACTCTGTTTTCAGGGACTTAGTAATTTCACTAAGTCCTGGAGCTGTTTATCTCATGATGTCATATGTTCATGTTGTTTCCTAGTGATCCGTGCCTCTTTTGAGGATGATCAGTAAGGATGTTTTGTTAACAGTGTAGTGCTCTATCCATCCATGTCTTTGTTTGCAATTATGGAGCAACCTAGCTTGAGTTAATCGAGCTCTACTTTTGCTACTTTGTGAATCTGGACAGATTGTCAACTTGTTTGTAATTTTGCCGATGATGTTGTAGTTGATCCGTGCGTGCTATGCTATTGTTCTTGCCATGTCTAGCTTGTATTTTGTGCCTTCTTGATGGGTGTATGCTTGTCTTGCCATGACTTGCACCGTGGTGAGTGCATCGAGCTCGTAAACATGCCTACTTGAGTTATGTTTGAGCATGTGTCAGTTTTCACTAAGTGTGAAAACTGATTATGTTTTTGCTATGTTCACATGCTTGCAATTGTATTTTCTGATCCCTTTTGGCTCAAGGTCACTAAGGGACTTTTGTTAAGCTCTTTGAGTAGCTCCATTCCATGCTTTACTTTGCCATGTTCAGGTCCTGTAGCATGTAGTTTTGTTGCTCTGAAGAGGGCTACCTGATCTGAAATTCTAGACAAGTGTTAATTTCACTAAGTCTGAGATCTGTTTGCCATATGCATTTTTGCCATGCTTGTTTGAAGCTGTTATTGGATGAATTGGCCGTAGCTTAGTGCTAGACTTTTGTTAAGCATCTTGTGTGCATGCCTGCCATGTATTTCGTTGTCTTGTTTGGGTGCTGTAGCATGTTCATCTCATTGCATTTAGATGCCTACTTGCTGTAAATCGCAGGCCGGTGTCATTTTTGAATCACTTGCCATTTCCAAACCGTAACTCCGATTCTGGCGTTCTTTATATCATTTTCAAGCGATTTCATCTCATATTTCCAGTGGCGCACTTGTTTTTCCAAGTTGAGGCCAGGTTCATGCATTTCCTGTCATATCTTGCATTTTGCATCCCGCATCGCATCCCGCATAGCATATCATCTTTGCATTGTGTTGTTTGAGTTTGCACGTGGTTGATTGTGCCCTTGTTGCTTGTTTGTCTTGTTTGGGTAGAGCCGGGAGACGAGTTCGCTAACAAGGAGCCCATTGAGTTTGCTTTCGAGGGTCCAGTCAACTCTGACAACTGTGCAGGCAAGATGATCATACCCTCGAAATCACTACTATCTTTGCTATGCTAGTTTGCTCGCTCTTTTGCTATGCCATTGCTACGATGCCTACCACTTGCTTTCAAGCCTCCCAAATTGCCATGTCAAACCTCTAACCCACCTTTGTCCTAGCAAACCGTTGATTGGCTATGTTACCGCTTTGCTCAGCCCCTCTTATAGCGTTGCTAGTTGCAGGTGAAGATTGGAGGCCGTTCCTTTTTGGAACATTTATTTACTTGTTGGGATATCCTTATATTACCTGGTTATCTTAATGCATCTATACACTTGGTAAAGGGTGGAAGGCTCGGCCTCTCGCCTAGTGTTTTGTTCCACTCTTGCCGCCCTAGTTTCCGTCATATCAGTGTTATGTTCCCGGATTTTGCGTTCCTTACGCGGTTGGGTTATAATGAGAACCCCTTGATAGTTCGCCTTGATTAAAGCTTTTCCAGCAATGCCCAACCTTGGTTTTACCATTCGCCACCTAGCCTCTTTTTCCCTTGGGTTTCCGGAGCCCGAGGGTCATCTTATTTTGACCCCCCCGGGCCAGTGCTCCTCTGAGTGTTGGTCCGAACCGGGCAGCCTGTGGGGCCACCTCGGGGAAACTCGAGGGTTGGTTTTACTTGTAGCTTGACCTATCTGAGTGTGCCTTGAGAACGAGATATGTGCAGCTCCTATCGGGATTTGTCGGCACATTCGGGCGGTGTTGCTGGTCTTCTTTTAACCTGTCGAAGTGTCTTGAGTAACCGAGATACCGAGTCTGATCGGAACGTCTTGGGAGGAGGTCTATTCCTTCGTTGACCGTGAGATCTTGTCATGGGCTAAGTTGGGACTCCCCTGCAGGGATTTGAACTTTTGAAAGCCGTGCCCGCGGTTTTGGGCAGATGGGAATTTGTTAATGTCTGGTTGTAGATAACTTGAACCTTAACTTAATTAAAATGAATCAACTGAGTGTGTTACCGTGATGGCCTCTTCTCGGCGGAGTCCGGGAAGTGGACACGGTGTTGGAGTAATGTTTGCGCAGGTTGCTCTCTAGTTTCTCGCACGCGCTTTGCCTCCTCTTCTCGCTCTCTTTTGCGAATAAGTTAGCCACCATACTTGCTAGCCGCTTGCTGCAGCTCCACATATTTTTACCTTGCCTTACCTATAAGCTTAAATAGTCTTGATCGTGAGGGTGCGAGATTGCTGAGTCCCTGTGGCTCACAGATTACTATTACACCAGATGCAGGGCCTGATGATTCCGCTCCAGGAGATGCGTATGAGCTCAAGTGGGAGTTCGACGAAGACTCTCAACGTTACTATGTTTCCTTTCCCGATGATCAGTAGTGGTGCCCAGTTGGGGGTGAATGGGACCGTTGTCGCATGTTGGGTTCTCTTTTATTTTGGCGCCGTAGTCGGGCCATGAGTGTTTGGTTGATGTAATGTTATTTTTGTACTTGATTGACGTGGCGAGTGTAAGCCAACTATGTTATCTCCCCTTTCATTATTATATTACATGGGATGTTGTGAAGATTGCCTAACTTGCGACATATGCCTTCAATGCGATTATGTCTCTAAGTCGTGCCTCGACACGTGGGAGCTATAGTCGCATCGAGGGTGTTACACTGGGGCATGTACATCCCTACTCATTATTATGTGGGAGTGTCACGAGCGGAGACCTTCACAGGCACTAGGCCTTGCTTCATGGGTAGAACTTCCGGAGGTGCTCGATGTTCTAGGCGTTCTGGATGGGGATCCCGTCCATCGTCTCCAGACGCACAACGCCATTCCTAGAGACGCGGGCAATTCTAAACGGGCCCTCCCACATGGGTGAGAGATTATGCAGCCCTTCCCTTGAGAGCACCCGCCGCAGGACGAGATCGCCCACCTCGAGCATCGTGGAGCGGATACTGCGGCAGTGGTACTATCGTAGCGCCTGCTGGTACCTTGCCGCTCGGAGCGAGGCTTGGCGGCGGCGTTCCTTCCCCAGCATGAGGTCCATCCCCCGCATGGCGTCCTGACGTGCCTCATTAAACGCCAAGACCCACGTGGAGAGATACTTGACCTCGTGAGGGAGAACCGCTTCGGCTCCGTAGACGAGGAAGAACGGGGTCTCGCCTGTTGGCTTGGTGGTGGTGGTGCGGATGGACAACAAGACGGAATGGAGCTCGTCGTGCCAATCCCAGCCATAGGCCTCGAGCTTCTTCTTGAAGGTCCTTGTCTTGAGGCCTCTTAGGACCTCCGCGCTGGCGCGCTCAGCTTGGCCGTTGTTCCTGGGGTGTGCCACTGAGGCATAGCATATCTGCGTTCCAGGATGAGCGCAATATGTTTTGAAGAGATTGCTAGTAAACTGTGAGCCGTTGTCACTGATGATGCGATTAGGGACTTCGAACCGGCTCACAAGGCCCTTGATGAACTTAACTGCGGAGCCAGTTGGGATGGTGTGGACGGCTTCCACCTCCGCCCACTTGGTGAACTTGTCGATGGCAATGTAGAGGTAGCGGTAGCCCCCGGGTGCTCGAGGGACTGGACCCAGGATATCCAGCCCCTAGACCACAAACGGCCATGAGAGCGGGATGGTCTGGAGGCCCTGGGCAGGCTGGTGAATTTTCTTGGCATGGAACTAGTAGGCCTCGCATGATTTCACCAGCTCGACTGCGTCGTTGACTGCCGTAGGCCAATAGAATCCACTGCGGAACGCCTTGCCCACCAAGGTGCGCGACGAAGAGTGATGCCTACAGTCTCTGCCATGTATGTCAGCTAATAGCTCACGCCCCTGGTCCCTGGAGATGCATCGCAAGGAAACATCATTCGGTCGTTTTGGTATAGCTCACTGTCCTGGGTGCAGTAGGCTGTAGCTTGCCAAGCTACGCACTCCGGGTCCTCCTCCTTCTTCTATAGCCCCCCTGCGGCAGGTACACCTTGAGTTCTTCAGTCCAGCACCCCTCCTGGGGTTCAAGTGCGAGGAGCAGGCGCGCTCGTGAGGTCGGGCCGTAGGCGGGAGCTCCTGAGGCTGGTGGCAGGGGGAGCTCCTCCTGAGGCGGCGTAGGCTCCGCAGCCGGAGGGGCCGCTGAAGGCTTGAATAGCCACTCCTCGAAGACGCCGGGCTCCTGGGGCTGATGCCTTGGCGCCCTCTTGGCGATATCATCAGCTTCCTTGTTTGTGCCACGGGGCACATGCTACAGTTCTAGGCCCAAGAATTGCTTCTCCATTTTGCGTACCTCCGCGAGATAGGCCTCCATGTGCTCGTCCTTCGGTTCGTTCACCTTGTTGGAAAAGTTGACGAGGAGTTGAGAGTCGCTCTTGATGGTGAGGCGCTTCACCCCCAAGGCCTCCGTAGCCTTGAGGCTGGCGATCAATCCTTCGTATTCCACGATGTTGTTGGAGACTTTCTCGCCTCGCTGGAAGCAGAGCTGCACAGCGTAATAGAGCTTGTCCTAGGTGGGCGAGATGAGCACGGCCCCAGCCCCCATGCCCTGGTGCGCGAAGGCGCTGTCGAAGTACATGACCCAACCGTTTGGTGCTTCGCTCCCTGGCGAGAGGGACCTGTCCTCACCCGCTTCGGGCCCTGGAGCGTCAGTCCCTTCCGCCACGAAGTCGGCCGACGCGGCTCCCTTGATGACCCTGGTGGTGCTGAACTCCAGCTGGAATGCCTGCAGTTCGATGTTCCACTCGGCGACCCTCCCTGCAGCATTGGGGCTCCGGAGTACCCTCTCCAGCGGGTAGGTCGAGACGACCTTGATGGGGTGGCCTTGGAAGTAGTGGCGTAACTTGCGCGAGGCCACGAGGAGCGTGAGCAGAAGGTTCTGCGACATGGGGTAGCATGCCCGTGTGTCTCGCAACACCGTGCTGATGAAGTACACCGGGTGTTCGATGAGGGCGGGAGTGTTGGTGGAGTCTGAGATCTCCTGAGGCTAGGGGCTCCCTGAGGCTAGGAGGTCTCAGGAATTCGGCCGCCTATCAAGGCTATCGCGGCCTCAGAAGCGTTGTCTTGTGGTGCCCGGTCATTTTCTGGCTCTGTTGTGGCTTCAGGGGTGCCGTCTTGGTGCTGCACCATCCTGACCGGACGCACGGCGTCGGGTGGCAGGCTCTTGGACAGGCGCTCCTCCCGGACGACCACCAGCACTGCACTAGCGGAATGAGGTGTGGCGGCCAGGTAAAGCACCAGGGGCTCGAGAGGACGAGGCGCTACCATCACCGGCGGGCTGGTTAGGTATCTCTTGAGGTCTTGAAACGCCATGTCGGCCTACGGAGTCCACTCGAACGGGCCCTTATTCTTCATCAGCTTGAAGAACGGGATGGCGCGCTCCCCCAGCTTGGAGATGAAGCGCCCCAGTGAGGTTATGCAGCCCGTGATTTTTTGCATTTCCTTGAGAGTCTGCGGCGGGCTCATGTCTTCTATTGCTTTGACCTTCTCTGGGTTCGCCTCGATCCCCATGTGTGATATGAGGAACCCAGCAGCTTTTCGGAGGGGACGCCGAACACGCATTTCTCCGGTTGAGCCGCAGGTCTACCTTGCGCAGGCTGGCAAAAGTCTCCTCCAGATCCTGAATGAGGGTCCTTGCCTCCCGAGATTTCACCACAATGTCGTCGATGTAGGCCTCAGCGTTCCTCCCGAGCTGCTGGCCTAGAGCGATGTGCGTCAGCCGCTGGAAGGTTGCTTTAGCGTTACGCAGCCTAAATGGCATGCAGCTGTAGCAGTACACCCCGCACGGGGTTAAGAAGGCCGTCTTCTCTATGTCCTCCACCGCCATCTTGATCTGGTGGTAACCTAAGAAGGCATCTAGGAAACACAGCAAGTCGCACTCGGTGGTGGAGTCAACGATCTGATCAATGCGCGGAAGCAAGAACGAATCTTGAGGGCAGGCCTTGTTGAGGTTGGTGAAGTCAACACACATGCGCTCTTTCCTGCCTTTCTTGGGCACGACGACCGGGTTCACCAGCCACTCCGGGTACCATACCTCGCGGATGACACCTGCATCCTGCAGGTTGCGGGTCCCCTGGATGATGAATGATTGCTTCTCTGCAGGCTGTCACCGCACCTTCTGCTTCACCGGGCATACATTCGGGCACGCCCTTAGGTGATGCTCGATTATCCCCCTCGGGACCCCAACCAGCTGCTTGGGCTCCCAGGCGAATACCTCCTTATTTGCGCGCATGAAATTCACCAACGCCTTTTCTTGGTCTGGGGCAAGGTCGGCACCTATGGTGAAGGTGGCTCCTGAAGCCCCATCCTCGTCGACCGGCACCTGCTTTGTCTTGGCCCGATCTTGGGAGAACAATTGCTTCTTATTCGTCGGCGCAAGTCCTTGGATACCAGGTGATGCTTCTCCTGCGGGGTGTGCCACCGCCGTGGCCCTGAAGGCGAGCTTGAGGGCCATCAGGGCCTCCTTGGTGTGTCTAGCCATGGTGAGGACGCCGTTGCTCCCCGGCATCTTCATGAGGCTGCATGCAGGGTGAGTTGCTTCCATGAATTGAGCCAGGGATGGGTACCCGAGGATGGCGTTGTACGGGAGGCCAATGCGAGCGATGTCGAAGTCAATAAGCTCGGTGCGGTAGTTGTTGCGAGTACTGAAGGTGACTGGGAGGCGGATCTGCCCTAGGGGGCTGGTGGAACTGCCGCCATCTTCGGAGAAGGGCCTGGTGTGACGGAGCCTGCTGTGTGGTATGTGGAGCAAGCCGATAGCTTCCACGGAGAGCACATTGAGGCCAACCCCGCCGTCGATGAGGGTCTTGGTTACCGCCACGTTGCAGATGGTGGGTGTGCAAAGCACCGGGAGCGCGCTCGAGCCGGCGGTGGTCGCCGGATGGTCCCCCCCAAGTCGAAGGTGAGGTCGGCCTTGGGCACCACCCATCCCGAGGGAGGTCCTTGCTGCACAAAGGCGGCTCCCATTTGGCGGAAGAACTGCTTGATCTGGCGATCTGAGGGCGGTGCCTGCGAGTCGCCGAGGATGGCTGCAACGGTGAGGGGCGCTGGTGCTGCGAAGCGCGCGATGACGAGACCGCACAACTCTTTCTAGGAGGCCATCAAGGATCCTGATAGGCTGAGCAGCCAGGCACCCGGCACGCTGGCTAGGGCCATGGGAAACTGGTTGGCCATGACCCTGTCATCTCCTCTGGCTTCCCGAACGACCTCCTCATATACCAGTAGGAAGGCTGCTGGATCCGCTGCGCCATTGTAGCGAGGCGGCATATCCGGCTTGAACTTGCGTGGCCACCACACCTGTCGTAAGGTAGGGGTGAAGGTCCGGAGGCCCACGACGCCTCTACACGTGCCCGTCAATCCAGCCGGTGGGGTGGCGCCTGCCATGAGGGCCGAACAGAGAGACGAAGCAGGCGGACGGGCGGAACGAGCGGAGAGGTGGAGCTCCGACGCACCCCTACCTGGTGCGCCAAATCTCAGATTATGGGTTTCGGCAAACGCTTGTGTGGTTTGAACTCTAGGGTGTGCACGAAGAACACTCTCTTCCTAGATTGCTCGCTCAACGATCCCACGGCCTAGCTCGACGGACCCAAAGAACAAGAGACATGGGGGTTTATACTGGTTCGGGCCACCTTGCGGTGTAATACCCTACTCCAATGTGTGGTGGATTGCCTCGAGGGGCTGAGGATGAACTAGTACAATGGATGAACAACCTCGGGAGGTGAGGTGTTCTTGAGCTAGATGAGCTGGTGAGCTCGTCTGGGTGGAATGAATCCGATCCCCCTATATGGTGGTGGCTAAGTCCTATTTATAGTGGCCTTGGTCCTCTTCCCAAATGTTTAGGTGGGAAGGGATCCCACAATGGCCAAGTTTGAAGGGGGACAACTAGTACAAGATATCCTGACAAAAGGTGGTCTTTGCCTGCCAACAGCTCTGGTGGTGATGCTACTGTGGCCTCCGCGATGACCTCCGTCCTGCCGTCCTGGCGGTCTTGGTCTTGTTGCACCAATATAGAAACCTTTGCCTGATGCCTCAGGACCTCGTGCCCGTTCTTGCCTCCTTAGCACCAAAGAGGAAACTAGTACACTGTGCCCGCTAGCACCTGCCTGGCCTTGGTCGTCATGGCTCACATCACGCGAACTTCGCGAGGTGCCCCTTGCGTAGATATATCCGCTCCTCGGGAGCCATCCTAGTGAGGCTGCCCCGAAGGAGGTCTTGGCGTCGTCCGCCTCGCGAGGCTTGGCCCCTCACTAGGGTCTCGAGTTGCTGCTACTGAAGATGGGCCGTACTGGGCCATTGACGGAGCCACGCACGGGCCGCAAGCAGGCAAGTCTGGGTACCCCTGTTCCCAGGACGCCGACAGCGATGGAACCTTGGCTATTTCTTTGATCGCACCATCATCCTGTCCAGAGCCACACTCGTAGGTCGAGCGGCTGCATCGACAGCTACCTAGGAAAAACCTGCTGAGACGCATCCACACCAAGATGACTATTAAGGGCCGGACCCTTACGAGAATCATGGCAATATGATATCGGCAGGCATCCAGAACTTGTAGGGGTTGATCATACAAACACAAGCATATATAGTTCAAAGGGATAAACACACA
Source organism: Triticum aestivum (assembly GCF_018294505.1). NCBI lineage: Eukaryota > Viridiplantae > Streptophyta > Magnoliopsida > Poales > Poaceae > Triticum > Triticum aestivum. The sequence continues at coordinate 81,178,893 of NC_057803.1, read as the reverse complement.
TTCAAAAGATCCAGCTAGAAGTATCGGTTTCACACAAACACTAGAGATACGACGACTAAACACAAAATATATGGCATGTTTTCATTACAGGGTCTCGTGGAGCGACCAAGGCCCGATGCATGGCCCTGTGGCCAAGAAGAAGAGCTTAAACACGGATAACCCTGTCGGCATGGGGGGTGGCCTTCTCCTCAGCAACAGCAACGTCAGCACTAGATGGCGGTGTCGGCGTCCTGGGAACGGGGGTACCCAGGCTTGCCTGCTGCGGCCCAGGGCGTGGCTCTGTCAACGGCCTGGTACGACCCATCTTCAGCAGCAACCACTCAAGACCCTCGCGAGGGGCCAAGCCTCGTGAGGCGGACGACGCCAAGACCTCCTCAGGGGCGGCCTCGCTAGGCTGGGTCCCAAGGAGCGGAGATATCTATGCAAGGGGCATCTCACGAGGTTCACGTGACGTGAGCCATGACGGCCAAGGCCAGGCAGGTGCTAGCGGGCGCAGAGTACTTGTTTCCTCTTTGGTGCTAAAGGGGCAAGCGCAGGCGAGGAGTCCCAAGGCGTCAGGCAAAGGTTTGCATATTGGTGCAACAAGACCAAGACCAGCAGGAAGGTAGGATGGAGGTCACCGCGGAGCCCACAGCTACATCACCACCAAAGCCCTTGGCAGGCGAAGACCACCTTTTGTCAGGATAACTTGTACTAGTTGCCCCCCTTCGAAATTGGCCGTTGTGGGATCCCTTCCCGCCTAAACATTTGGGAATAGGACCAGTGCCTCTATAAATAGGGCTAGCCACCACCTTAGTCAGGGATCGGCTCATCTTGGATGAGATCCACTCAACCAAGGCCATCTCACCAGCTCATCAAGCTCAAGAACACCTCTCCTCAAGAGGCTATTTGTCCTCTGTACTAGTTCATACTCAGCCCTCGAGGCAATCCACCACACCACACTGGAGTAGGGTATTGCACCACAATGGTGGCCTGAACCAGTATAAACTCTCGTGTCACTTGTTCCTTGGGTTCAGCGAGCTAGGCCTAGAGATCATTGCAAGAGTGAGCGAGAGAGAGAGAGAGAGATCTTTGTGCGCACCCCAGTGTTCAAACCTCAAGGGTTTGCCGGAACCCACGATCTGACATTTGGCGCGCCAGGTAGCTAGGGGTGCACTGAAGCCTCTCTTTCGCCAGCTGATCCGCCAACACCCCTCTATCTCGATTTCCGACGACCCAAGGACCAACGCCGACCGTTGGGCTACTTGGCCGGTCAGGGCGGGACCGTCCACCCAAGGAGACCTCAACTCCATCCAACTAGCAGGCTCCTCAGGAGCCCAACACCTCGTGGGCCCGTGAGGGAGTCTCCTTGGGAGAAATATGCACCGGCAACCACCAGACCAGTCCGTGGTCTGTCTGGACCAAGGTAAGTTACTGCAGCAAGCTCGTGGAAGAACTTGAGAACTCGCAAAAGCACGCCTTAAGTCTGTCTCAGGGAATAAAACAATAGTCTGATTACATGAGGGGCTCCCCCTCCCCAAAATGCTCTTACATCTTGAAGGGTCATGCCCAACCCTTTGCGCGTAGGTTCAAAACAAGGAGCGCGGGCTCAATCGGACATGTCACTCGCAGCATCTTCCGAATCGCTCCCGGACATGCTGCAGGCGTCGTCGCCAGCGTTGTCTTCACCATCATCGACCACGCCGCCTTCATCCGCCACGACCACCACTGCATCATCGTCGGAAGCGAAAGCCCTGACCAGAGCATCCACGTTATCGTCCACCCAACGCGCCAGGTTGTCCCGGATAGCTTCGAGCATTGGGGCGATGGCGGCGTTGAAATCGAAGTTGGGGCCGGCATTCTGAAGATGGCTGAAGACGCAGGAGAACGCGCGTCCAAGGAGGCCCTGGCTCTTTTCCTCAACAAGCTCGCGAGCCCTCTCGGCCCGGTCCTCCAGGCGCGTCACGATGTCGGTGAAGAAGCGGAGATGGCTGGCATAGTCCTCTGCATGGGGGTGAGGGGCGTGTTCGTCGCAGATGGCACCGAGCGCCTGGTTGTCCCTCACCCTGAGGGCCTGAAGCATGGGAGTATGCTCACGCAGTAAAGGCTGCCGGCGGAGCGCTTGCTGCGTGAGGGACTCAGCATCAGCAACCCGCCGCTGGAGCGGGAGCAGTTCGGCATGGGCGGAGGCCAGCTCGGGCTGGATGGAGATCAAGGCCGCTGCGGCGGCCTTCTCATGCTGCTTCGCTTCGTCCAGCCTTGACCTGAGGGCAGTGGTTCTGCACTCGTCTTTGGCTCCCACGAGCTTCAGCTTCAGCTCGTGCCTTTTGGCGAGATCTGCACGAGCCTCCACCACCCTGCGGTCGACTTCCTCCTGGATCCTGGCTTCACGCGCGCTGGCGCCGTCCTCTGCCTGGGCGACCTGACGCTCCCTCGTCTCCAACCGTTCAAGCTCGAGGCTGCGCTCCGTGGCCTCCAGCATCAGCGCCTCCTCATGTTTCAGGAGCTCCCCCTCCTTGGAGGGTGCCCCCTTCATCGACACCAAGGCAGCCCTGCGTCGCCTCGACCTGCCGCTCCAGGGAGGCGTTGAGAGCCCGGAGCTCCCCTTCGCATTTCTCTGCGGCCTCGCGGCAGCGGTCAGCTTCCTTGGCCTCGTCCAAGGCCCGGGCACTGGCCTCGTGCAAGGTAGCAAGGGACGCCTCGGCCTTCGGCGCGTTCGTGCTGGAGACTCCCAAGGTCGATGGCTACCTTTAGCTGATGCCATTCATCTGCTAGCCGGAGGCCTTCTGATTCAAGGTAGGCATCAACGTCCACGAGCTCTTCCCCGAGCCGGATCACCGCGCCCATCGCTTCCTAGAAGAGCTTATGACGGACGGTGCTGCGCTCGCATGCAAGCTTGAATGTGCAGCCAAGTCCGTCCTCCGCGCCTAGGATTGTTGGAGAAGTTCGAAGTGGCTCGCCCGCTCCCGGCAGGGGGCTGGGGGCCGGTGCCTTTTCGGCCGCCCTTCGGGCCTCGGGGGAGGCCCGGTGGGGCAGAGCCTCATTGCTTGAAGGTGAGGCCAGAGTCGGTGTCTCGCAGCCGTGGGCAAGCACTAGCGGTGGGGCCGTCGGCACACTCTCCGCACCCCAGGCAGGCCACGAAGGAGGGACGACAAGAGCACAGGGTCAAGGGGCCAGGCTAGCATGTCTGCTTCCCTGGCAGGCCTCGCGCCACGTGCGGTAGTTCGACACGAGGCACCCAGGGTTAGCAGGGAGCCCGAGGTAGGCAGAGGTTGCTCCTCGGGAGACTTCATCACCCTAGCAGGAGGGACCCTAAGGAACCATGGTCAGGAGGGTAAGCGGCGCTCAAGAAATTACAAGGATAAGGTACTCACTCGTTAATAGCTATGTACTTCCTCTGCTTCAATGGCCAGAAGGCGTCACCACTGCAGATTGGAGACCCCTTCCTCTTGCGGAGCGCTTCGAAGTTTGGTCGGAGCCAGCCGAAGCCCTGGGTGCGGTCGCCAATGATGGGCGTGGCAGGTGCGGCCCCTGAGGAGGCGACCTCAGGGGTGGTGGACTGCGTGGGGACCTCTGTCCCCGCCTCATGGCGGCTCGCCGAGGCCTCAGGGGCTTCGGCCTCAGGAGTGTCGGACTGCGTCGCCCCCCGACCGCTTCCTCAGGGCAGCTCTCCTGGGTCCCGGGGGACGGCACCTCAGGAGCCCCGAGTGGCGCCAGTTCCTCGGTAGCCGCGTCGCCAGCAGCCGACGGTGATCGCCCCCCTGCGCCCACTTCCGGGGAGATCACCGCGTCGACGACGGGCAAGGGAGCCACGAAGACAGGGCTCTCGTGAGGCCCTTCAAGGCCAACCAGGCATAGTCCCCATTCGTCGAAGGGGGGCATCTGCTTCATGAACTCCACCTTGTTCGAGCAGCAGTATAGAAGACAACCTTCTTCCGGTAGGCTGGCTGGCGTTGGGTCACCCATCAGGAGCTTGATTACCGTGCACCGCGCCTCAGGGGCAAGAGGCGGCACCTGAAGCCTCATGCGGTCCCTGTAGCCAGAGAAGGTCCACATCGGCTGGGAGTGATGCTGAAGCGGAGCAATGCAACACCGGATGAACTCCTTCACCACCATGGGCGCCATCACCCCGAGGCCCTTCAGCCTGGCCAGCCGATGCCAGACATGGGCGAGCCGCCGGCCAGTGAGCCTTGCGTGCCCCCAGCCGGAGCTTGGGCGGCCGAAATCCGCGGGAGCAGCAGCAAGGGATTGTGCACACCAACATCCACAAACACCCATCGTTTCCAAAAACCTCCGACGACTGACGAGAGCTCGAAATCGATCCCCGAGCCGCCCGTCGCCACCACAGCCTGGAGAGATACACACCCTGAGCGCTGGAGAGCATCTGTTAGATGGAGAGAGAAGAAGTGGCGGAGTAAGGCCACAGAAGGGGCAATTCCCACCATGGCTTCGCAGACGAAGGCGAAGACAGCAAGGAGGATGATGGATTGGGGATCAAGGTGCAGTGCGTTGATCTGTTAATGCGAGAGCATCTCATTGAAGAAGTCGGAGAGGGAGGGATCAGACCAGCCCAGAGGGCGTGAAGATGGAGGGGGACCTCAGTGGTCGTCCTGTCAATTTCAGCGCGGGAAGTAGGCCAGGCCACCATCGCCCCCACTCATTGGAATCGGCGGCGAGCTCTGGACGCACCTTATCCATCGCTTCCTGGTTGAGCACCACTGACCGCTCGATGGAAGGCTCGAAGATCGGCGGCGTGGGGGCCGAGGTACGGGACTCCTTCTTCCCCTTCTTCTTCTTCCGGCTAATGGGGGCGGTGCTGTGTAGGCGACGATGGCTGCCTAGCTAGGAGGAAATCGAGGCTGCATGGGTAAGTGGAGGCGCCCAAGCCCCATCAACCGCCACGCGTCAATCAAGGCCGCAGGATATTGGGGCCCGCGGCACTCCGCACTTGCCCTTTGGCTTCGCCTCGAAGCCAAGTCCGAGCACGCCTTGGGCCCGGGGGCTACTGTTAGCATCCTGGGAATGGCTTGCCTGCCTATGGCTCAGGGCGTGGCTCCGTCAACGGCCTGGTACGGCCCATCTTCATCAGCAACTACTCAAGACCCTCGCGAGGCGGATGACGCCAAGTCCACCTCAGGGGCGGCCTCACTAGGATGGCTCCAGAGGAGCGGAGATATCTATGCAAGGGGCACCTCACGAGGTTCACGTGACGTGAGCCATGACGACCAAGGCCAGGCGGGCGCCAGCGGGCGCAGAGTACTTGTTTCCTCTTTGGTGCTAAAGGGGCAAGCGCAGGCAAGGAGTCCCAAGGCATCAGGCAAAGGTTTCCATATTGGTGCAACAAGACCAAGACCAGCAGGACGACAGGATGGAGGTCACCGCAGAGCCCACAACTACATCACCACCAGAGCCCTTGGTAGACGAAGACCACCTTTTGTCAGGATAACTTGTACTGGTTGTCCCCCTTCGAAATTGGCTGTTGTGGGATCCCTTCTCGCCTAAACATTTGGGAAGAGGACCAGGACCTCTATAAATAGGGCTAGCCACCACCGTAGTCAGGGATCGGCTCATCTTGGATCAAATCCACTCCACCAAGGCCATCTCACCAACTCATCAAGCTCAAGAACACCTCTCCTCAGGAGGTTGTTTGTCCACTATACTAGTTCATCCTCAGCCCTCGAGGCAATCCACCACACCACATTGGAGCAGGGTATTACACCACAACGGTGGCCCGGACCAGTATAAAGTCTCGTGTTACTTGTTCCTTGGGTTCGGCGAGCTAGGCCTAGAGATCGTTGCGAGAGTGAGTGTGTGAGAGAGAGATTTTCGTGCGCACCCTAGTGTTCGAAACTCAAGGGTTTGCCGGAACCCACGGTCCGACAGACGGCTTCTTGAAACCATCGTCAAGATCGAGCTTTGGGTCACGACATGCGATGTTGCTCAAGACCATGAAGATGGAGTTGCGGGCGAGCTTCCATAACTCGATCGCGAAACGTTCAACCCTCCCTCTTCATGCACCTTCAGCTTATTGATCAACTCGTTGAAGAAGAGCCCCAGCTTGACACTCGGGACCTCCTGCTCGCTGGCTGAGTAGACTGGGCCGTCCATGCCCATCGCCCTAGCTTGGGCGCCAAGAAGTTCTGCGATGTCAATCGGGCTCTTGATCCAGAGGTTGTTCATGTTGACCCGATTCTTCAGCCCGTCCTCTGGATCTTGTCAGGGATGTTTGGCGCTTTCCAAGTCCTTGGACAACAACTGATACCAGGATTCAACAGATTCCGCTGACCACTCTAGCGAGCCGATCCTTGCCTTCATGTCAGAGATGTTGTCGTTGTCGGTCTCAAGGCTTTGGGTCTTGGAGGAGAGTTGTGACTGCACGTCATCCAGGTGAAGCTCTGCCTGTCGTGCTTCCTCTTGAGTGCCTCCACCTTCTTGGCACTCTCAGCAAGGTCTTCATTCAGTTTGGCCACCTGCCGGTCGAGTTCAACCTTGGCGGAAGGTGCATCATCCAAATCTTTAACAAGCTTCTTCAGCTGGGCGGCATGGTCAGTGGCAAGGGTGTCCAGAGCAATCCTATGCTTGTCCTCCAATTCCTTGGCGCGTTGCTGCACCAAGGCCTCCAAATTTTCATCTTTGGCATGGAGGGTAGCTTCAAGATTCTCCTCCCAAAGGGAGATCTCTCGCTCCCTGGCATCCAGAGATGCCTCGCGGTCCGCTAAGCATGCCTCCCGAGCTCTGAGATCCTCCCTCATCATATGAAGGGTCTCTTGCCGCCTCATGAGTACCTTGAACTGCTTGTCATGCCACTCATGCAGCTCCAGGCATTTGTCCTTCAGCCTCTGATCAACCTTGCTGGCAGATTCACGCTGTTCCTTGACCTCCTGCCACTTTTGGCAGTGCTGGGCCTACATTTCCTTCACGCCTGCCGCCATGGATTCCATGAAGGACAAGTCCTTGGTGATGGTATCTGAGTCGTCGGCCTCCCCACCTCCCAGATGCAGCGGTGCCAGAAGACGCTGAAGCTCTTCGCCGAGCTCTGTGTTTGTCAGGAACAGGTTGAGGGCTCCCATATCCGGCGACGACAACATCATTGCCAGCATACTCGAGGGAGGCGGCGGAATTTCAGCAATGGTCCCGACAGTGGGAAGCGGGCCCATGGTTTAGAGTGGGATCTTCATCTCGACGGCCGCTTACCCTACCGGGGCATCCAGCAAAGGATGCTTTGTCACTGCCAAGGAGCCTTGAACATCCCCAGCAGCAAGATCCTGACCCTCAACAGCTGAGAGCCTCGCAGCTTCGCGGCGGCATACCTCCCTATGTCAGCCAACACCTCCAGCAAATCTCATTCTTCAGTTTGGGGGGCTTTACACGGGAAGGCCAGGAAAGAGTGAAGAAACAGAAATCTCAAGCGGATGAAGAAACCAGTGAAAGCAACCAGAGCATAAAAAAGAAAGGTTCAGTCAGATACATGGGGAAGTCTGCCGGGTAGGGGTCTCCGTTTCCCCGATAGCAATTGTTGCCGGGTCGCGGGCTTCATCCTCTTCCGGGGTGGGCTCGGCAGCCTTCTGCACGGTCTCTGCCGTGGAGGATTCCACGATGATCTCTTTAGTTTGAGCGGCAGAGGAGACATGCCCCTTAGGGAAGGGCTCACCCTGCATCATCTCGTCCCCTCCTCCATGTGGGGCGGGGGGGGAGGGGCTGCCTCCATCATCTCCGGCGGGCGGGGCCAAGTCTCGGCTCCCAAGCTGGAGGCTGGGCTGGGGGCTTGGCACAGGGTCCTCTGTGTCCTTCCCTGCCGAAGCCAAGCCCTCTATGCCCTCCAGCGACCTGAGGCACCGGAGCCTCTTCCGAGAATGGTGGACGAGGGTCTCCGTATTGTCCTCCACTTTCCTGCCGGCAACAACAAAAATGAGAGGTTAGTCAGCCAAAGCTCAAATTCGCCTAAGTAGATGCCTGCCACCAAGAGAAACCCTCCTTACTCTTCCCTAACGAGCATGGAGTTCAAGTTGAACTCCGTGGGAGGGGTAGACTCCCATCCTTTCTTCAGAGGCAGGACGGTGGAACTCCCTGGCAGCTTCAGCGCCTGCCGTGATGATGGGAGCTTCGGGGAAGTTGAGCTTTGTGAGGAGCTCAAGCCAGAGCGAAGGCTGGACTCCGCCTCTGTGGCCACTGGCCATTTGGCGGAAGGAGCCTTGGCCTGGGTGAGGCGAGGGGATTGGAGACACGCCACCTCGGCCTTGATGGACTTGGCAGAGGTCTTCTTCACCCTCTTGGTGGTTGGTGTTGGGTTGGAGGTCGCCGCCCCTCGGACCACGGTGCGCCAACGGGTGCGCTGATCCAAGTCTGGTGCAGGAGCTTGCGGTCCAGCTGCAAGCCACTCCTCTTCAGGGGCCACTACCGCGTCCTTCTCCCTCTCCTCCTCCTCTCCCTCTTGGAGCTTCATTGCTGCCGTGGCCAGGGCGTCCAGCCCGACAAAGTTATCCCCGGCATGCTCTCCCCCGACAGCATCTTCCGTGGCTTGAGCCTCGCTACCGCCATGGGAAGAGCTCCCGTCCCCAACCTTCCCTTTGCCTTTACCGGCCTTTGCAGAGTTCTCCATCTCCGCGTGGCGGGCCGCCTTGTCCTCCTCGCCCCTCTTCAGAATATACGCCACCTCCATAGCGGAGGTGCCTAATACATATCACCCTCAGCCCTGGTGGTCATCTCCACTAGGGCGCTCGACCACTGAAGCTCTTCATCGAGGGAAGGGAGCTGCCAAGTGCTCGATACCCCCTTGACATTTTAGTCCGGCATCCACTTCAGTATCTGATCCAGGGCAGAGTTGATGTTCAGGGGAATGAAGGTTGCCGGGAGTTCCCTCTTCGTCCGTGGAATCCAACTAATGATTCCGGAGCAGTTGACTTTGCTCTCCACCCTCGAAATGAAGTAATGCCGGAAGAAATCCATGTTGGGCATCACTCGGACGAAGTTCTCACACAAATGTGCGAAGATAGCCATGGTCGCCATCGCATTTGGTGTGAAATCGAGGAGATGGAACCCATAGAAGTTCATAATCGCTTCGAAGAATCTGGAGAAGGGGGACAGAGGCTGCAGATGTAATAAGTAGCAAAGAAGCGATAAGAATCAGGGATCCACCACACCCGCTTCGTAGACTACGGGCGCGCCGTGACCCTTCTCAACGGGTTGCCCCCACAAAAATCCATACTTCGCCTAAAGAACGGGGCCGCTCAAGGTCGACAGAACGAAGACGACGTCCTCGCTCCGCTTCTTGCTCAGCTCCGCTGACCTCTCGCTCCCCTCGGCGGTGGCCTCCTTCACCGCGGCCGTCGGCTTCTTCTTCTCCGCGGGTTTCTTCCCCATTTTTGCAACAACGTGGGGAGGGGAGGGATTAGTTGGAAGGAGGAGTGAGGGGGGCGGCGGCGGAAGGAGCATCGAGAGGAGGAATTGTCGCTTGGCTTGCAGAGGAAGAAGATGGAGGAGCGGGGGAGAGACAGGTGAATCATGCCGCTATGCTTTCCCCTATTCTTAAAGGGGGGGGGGGGCGGAGCAAAGACGCGACGCTTCAGAAAGTTACCATTTACCATAACTGCAACAGTGCCACGACCCCACGACGCACAGTAATTGCGTAAGATGGATGTTGGGTTGACTGGTCGCCATGACAGAATGGCACGCACAACCCTCTCCTCCCACGTGTCCGCGCACTGTTTGGGGCCTAACCCGACGTGCCACGCGACACGTATGGCTTAGGCCCGGGAGCTTATGTCGGGTAAAATATACATGGGTATGCATTTTCCCCTGACTCGTGCACAGACAAGAACAGAATTGAAGCATCAGCTTGAGTCAGAGATTGAAGGACCAAGAGATTTGAAGAACCAACGTGCGGCTGAGAGGGATCAAGATCAAGCCAGTGGAGCAGTATATCGGCAAGAGAAGGGCCTCCTTTGCCGGGCAGGCGAGCCCGACAAGGGGCGAGGCCACAACCAGAAGCAGGCAACAAAGGCTCCCCGGCAAGGTCTGCCGGGGGCTCGCGGAGGCAAAACCATCCCACCAACCACTCAAGCACGACCCACGTCATCAATCAGTGCGGTGTCAAGCCACAAGGTGATTAAGTGGCAGCCATTCGCCACATGGCAGCCATTTCCTACAGAAGAAACCCACAGGTGACACCCGTCCTACGACGTGTCAAGAGAACAAGCGTGGAGCTGGCGAGATAGCCCCGCAAGCCTTGCCGGGCAACCAGTGATGTGACACAAAGTGGTGCATTTAATGCACCCTGTCAGCCTGCAGAGTTAGGTATGATAGCACTATTTGCTATCATATCAGTGGATAATGACCACTTTGCCATTGTGGTGACCCCTTAATCTATAAAAGGAGGCCCATGGCACTCGTAGGAGGGGTTGGGAAATTTGAGGAACCCGCACCCCATACGCGCGTAGTCGCTGCTGCTATACGGCGACCCCTGCCGGGCAAGTGTACTGCGTTCCACTATCCACATTCCACTGTCAATCCACCAAAGCAGGAGTAGGGTTTTACGCCTCACGGCGGCCCGAACATGGGTAAATTGCTTGTGTGCTTTGTGCCATGCTGCCGCGCGATGGTCTGCTCTTTGTGCAACGCGACGTCCCCCTGCCGAACCAGCATGGGACCCCCCTGGTCCCATAGGTGTCTGTGGATATAAATTCTCAAACATGTCATTATCATCAAACATAGCATCCCCAAGCTTGTGGCTTGGCATATCATAAGCATAATCACTCTCATCATTAATATTATGGATAGCACCAACGGTATAGTAATTGCTATCATCACAATTTCCCAAGTTGGTGCCAAAAAGATTTCCAAGATTATAAGAAGTATCATTATCTTTCCAATCATAATCACCACAACAAGCAATAGGCATAACAAAATCATCATCAATAGTGCTCTCGGACATTGTGCTATAAGACATAGAAGCAATATCATCATCAAGTGCATCACCTTCCACAATTATTTTTGATTCATTTTCTTGAGGCACAATAATAATAGGAGCAACACTATTTGGGAGAGATACCTTTTTACCTCTATTCTTTCTTCTTCTTTTCTTCTTCTTCACCACATCATGTGTGGGTTTAATTAATTTTTTCAAGGTTCTTATTGATGATATTGGTTGAATAGGGAGCTCCTCCTCGTCACCTATTTCATCATGAGAGACAATAGGAGGAAAAGTGGAAATCTTTACCCTTTTATTATGTTCCTTTTACATTCTATTGGTTGTCCCATCTTTCTATAGTTGGCAATATAAGCATTCTCATTACAATTTACCATGCAAAACATATATATATATATATATATATATATATATATATATATATATATATATATATATATATATATATATATAAGTTTAGTTTCAATGTCGTTCGTGAGAATGAATACTTCAAACCAACTATTTTTATATGTTAATTCTTTACTCCCCAAAAATAGACAAAGATCATTATAAAGTTCAAGGGTGATCAAATTATTGCAATATTTGGACATGGTTCGATCATGAAAAAGCATGCATTGGAAATTAAGGTGACCAACTTTATTGCAAAGATCACAAGTAATAGGAAAAAGATAACATAATTTTGTAGCAAACTCATCTATCACTTTGAACAAAGAATTGGTTCTATCACGTTTATGCTTCTGACAAAAGCTATCTTCGCTATAAGGCACGTCTTCACAAACTTTATGCACGCCACAAAAATTGACATGCTTAGAAGAAACATTTTTTTCATGACTTGTGCAATCATCATTAGCCTTCCGGATATTCAAATAATTCATACTAACAACATTGCAATCATGCTCATCATTCAAATGTTTTGTGCCAAACATTTTATTGACTTCTTCTAACAATTGAGCACAATTTTCCGATCCATCATTTTCAAGAAAGATATTATATGATGCAACCTCAATTCCATTTTATGTAGTTTTCTTTTATAAACCAAACTAGTGATAGACAAGAAACTAAAAGATTCGATTGCAAGATCTAAAGATATACCTTCAAGCACTCACCTCCCCGGCAACGGCGCCAGAAAAGAGGTTTGTTGACGGGATGTGAGTGCCGCTTACCTAACCTCGCCGGCAACGGCGCCAGAAAAGAGCTTGATATCTACTACGCAACTTTATTATTGTAAACTCGTGTTGGGCCTCCAAGTGCAGAGTTTTGTAGAACAGTGGCAATTTTCTCTCAAGTGAATGACCTAAGGTTTATCAATCCGTGGAAGGTGTAGGATGAAGATGGTCTCTCTCAAACAACCCTGCAACCAAATACAAGAAATCTCTTGTGTCCCCAACACACCCAATACAATGGAAAATTGTATAGGTGAACTAGTTCGGTGAAGAGATGGTGATAAAAGTGTAATATTGATGGTAGAAATATATTTTTATAATCTGAATAAATAAAAACAGCAAGGTAGCAAATAGTAAACGGGCACAAAAATGGTACTACAATGCTTGAAAATGAGGCCCAGGGTCCGTACTTTCGCTAGTGCAATCTCTCAACTGTGCTAATATAATTGGATCATATAACCATCCCTCAAAATGTAACAAAGAATCACTCCAAAGTTTTTATCTAGCGGAGAACATAAGAAGAAATTGTTTGTAGGGTACGAAACCACCTCAAAGCTATTCTTTCCGATCGATCTATCCAAGAGTTCATACTAAAGTATCACCAAATAATTTCATATTCATAATACTCAATCCAACACAAAGAACCTCAAAGAGTGCCCCAAGATTTCTATCGGAGAAAGAAAAGACGAGAACGTGCATCAACCCCTATGCATAGATTACCCCAATGTCACCTCAGGAATCCGCCAGTTGAGTGCCGAAACACATATCAAGTGAATTAATATGATACCCCATTGTCACCACGAGTATTCATATGCAAGACATATATCAAGTGCTCTCAAATCCATAAAAATATTCAATCCGATAAAACAAAATCTCAAAGGGAAAACTCAATTCATCACAACAAGATAGAAAGGGGAAAACACCATATGATCCGACTATATTAACAAAGCCCACGATACATCAAGATCGTGCCGTCTCAAGAACACGAGAGAGAGAGAGAGAGAGATTAAACACATAGCTATTGGTAGAAACCCTCAGCCCCGAGGGTGGACTACTCCCTTCTCATTGTGGTGGCCGCCGGGATGATGGAGATGGCCACCGGTGATGATTCCCCCCTCCGACGGAGTGCTGAAATGGGGTCTAGATTGGTTTCCCGTGGCTACAGAGCCTTGGGATGGCGGAACTTCTGATCTAGGGTTACCCCGAGGGTTTTCAGAATATTTGGGAATTTATAGGGTAAAGAGGGGTGTGAGAGGCCATCTAGGTGGGCACAACCCACCTGGGCGCGCCTGGGCTCCCAGGCGCGCCCTGGTGGGTTGTGCCCTCCTCGGGGCACCACCAGGTGGTGTTCTGGTGCATAAAAAATCCAAAAAATGTTTCACGGTGCTTGGACTCTGTTTGATATTGATTTCCTGCGATGTAAAAAACAGCAACTGGCACTAGGCACTGGGTCAATAGGTTAGTCCCAAAAAATGATATAAAGTTGCTATAAAATGATTGTAAAACATCAAAGAATGATAATATATTAGCATGAATATTCATAAATTATGGATACGTTGGGGACGTATCAACCATCTAGAAAGCAAAAATGTGTATGTTTGGATAGTCTTTCTAGCATTTGATCAATAGAAGGTAGCTGGTAATGATCTTTTCTAGTAGCTTTATTCAATTTGCGAGAATCAATTGCCATTCTATAACCTGTAACAATTCTTTGTGCAATCAATTCATTCTTATCATTAGGGACAACAGTAATACCTCCCTTCTTAGGGACACAATGAACAGGACTTACCCGTTTACTATCAACAATAGGATAAATTATACCCACCCCCAGAAGCTTTAGTATTTCATTTCTTACCACTTCTTTCATCTTAGGATTTAACCGTCGTTGGTGATCAACAACCAGTTTAGCATCATGCTCCAAATTAATTTTCTGCTGACATAGAGTGGGACTAATGCCCCTAAAATCATCAAGAGTATATCCAATAGCGGCACGGTGCTTCTTTAGAGTTTTCAATAATTTTTTTCTTCATGCTCTAAAAGGTTAGCACTAATAATAACAGGATATATCTTCTTTTCATCAAGAGAAGCATATTTCAGAGTATCAGGCAATTGTTTAAGCTCAAACACGGGATGACCCTTAGGTGGAGGAGGATCCCCAAGGATTTCAATGGGAAAGTTGTGTTTCAAAATGGGCCCTTGATTAAAGAATATTTCATCTATTTCCCTTCTTTCATTCATAAACATATAATTTTCATGGTCTAGGAAATATTGTTCTCAAGGATCAGTAGGAGGCACGGCAATAGAAGCAAGACCAATAATTTCATCCCTACTAGGAAATTATTTATCATGGGGTTGTCTATGAAATTTAGAGAAATTAAAATCATGAGACATATCCCCTAAACCAACAGTAACAATATCTTTCTCGCAGTCTATCTTAACATTAATAGTATTCAAGAAAGGTCTACCAAATATAATGGGACAAAAATTATCTTGTGGGGAAGCAAGAACAAGAAAATCACCAGGGTATTTTATCTTCCCACACAAGACTTCAACATCTCTAACAATCCCAATTGGTGATATAGTATCTCTATTGGCAAGCTTAATACTAACATCAATATCACTACAAAAAAAATACACTTCTGTGATGATACGTGTTTGTCACAGTAGGTCACGTATTCTGTCATGCATGTACATCCATGAAGATTTTATGACAGAATCAAGATAGTCATACCTGTGTTGTCGTATAAGTGTTAAATGACATTACCAAAATTATCATCACGGAAGTGTCCACTTGCATGACGATAAATCACGCGTCACAGAAGTGCTTTCGTCAAGGGTGACCGACATGTGGCATCCACCGTAATGGGTCGCCGTTAAGCTATCGGGTTCCGGTTTGGATCCGATAACCCGTTAATAGCCCGGACCAATGGGTATTTTCCATGTATAAAATTCTCATTGGCCATAGGAAACACGTGTTGACTCACCGTTGGGACAGATGTCATCCACTCATTGGACAGGAGGCGCCTATGATAGGTCGACATGTGGCACGACCCAACAGTGGCCCATTCCAATGAAAAAGGCCGTCCCAGTAAAAATTAGCAGGCCGACTCATATAAGGCCTACTTGTGGCACGTCCATTTAAGCCCACGACCCATACGAGATGTGCCAATTCGGCCCGTCAATGATTTGACACCATTGCCGCCCATCGTTAGTTCGAGACCGTTAACAACCCGCTATATATTTGGGTTCAATATTGGCCCGATGTGGTTTTGGCCTGTTAACGACCCATTCAAGGGATGGGCCAATTTTCAGGATGTACATATTTTGGACTTTTAGCGACCCATTTAAGTGTTGGGCCAATTTCCGGCCCGATGTGTCTTTCGGCCTGTTGACGACCCATAAATGAGTTGGGCCATTTGTAGTCGGACCTGAGTTTTGGCCTTTTAACGGCCCATGCTCTTCATGGTCCAATATTAGCCCGGTTTCTCTTTCGGCCTGCTAAAGGCCCACAACACAGCTGGGCCATTTACAATACGACCTGACTTTCGGCCTCTTAGCGGCCCATGCTCTTCATGGTCTAGTACGAGCCCGCTATCTCTTTCGGCCTGCTAAAGGCCCACAATATAGATGGGCCATATGTAGCCCGACCTTAGTATCAGCCTGTTAACAGCCCGTGAAATCAAATGGGACCACCTGTTGCCCGCTTCGATGTCGGCATGTTAATGACCCGGGAGGTAACATGGCCGACCATTAACTTTTGGCCTAGTAACGACCCATTAACTTAATGGGCCCACTAAAGTTCGTACATGTCTTTAGGCCCAATTAGATAATTTGAGACCATTATGACGAGCAATTATGCACATGACTAGAGTCGATCAAGCAAGGGTACGACATACAGGGAAAAATGTTGCACATCCAGCATATATTAGCGGAAATTACATCCATTGGGCAATCAAAGATTGATGCCAGTGCAAATAAATGAACAGAACCTAACGATCTACAATGTCACAATCTGCAACCTCGGCGTGGATGACGCCCATAAGCATGTGGGAAAGTTCTTGCTGCTTTGCTACACTGTCTATGAAAACATTGATCAGTTGTTGTTGCGCACGAATGTGCACCCCTGATTCCTCCACCAGTTTCATCATTGCTTTAGCCATTAATTGGTTCACAAACATATATTTTTTTCATTGCATTCGAGAAAGAGGAAACTGAACAGATTCAGATGGCGATTTTGGCAGGCTTGTACTATTGATAGTGGAGAGTGTCTTGACCACTGCATCACAACATAAATTAGGAGGGGAACCAAACAGATTAATCAAGAGTTATTGCCATTTTACCTAGCCTAGATTTACTGGAAAGAAACAATGGTGTTGCCTTGTTGTTTTCATAGTTTGTCTTCTTATCTTTAACAGCCTGCACCAAATTAACACACTAGCATTGCTATCATTGGCCAGGTCAGATAATAGGAAAGCAACATTGACATAATGAATGTTTGGGCAACCAGACCACACCAGCCTACACCAATTTAACACAATATGGCACTGAGGGAGTCCTGGATTAGGGGGTCTCCGGATAACCGGACTATATCCTTTGGCCGGACTGTTGGACTATGAAGATACAAGATTGAAGACTTCGTCCCGTGTCCGGATGGGACTCTACTTGGCGTGGAAGGCAAACTAGGCAATACGGATATGGATATCTCCTCCTTTGTAACCGACCTTGTGTAACCATAGCCTCCTCCGGTGTCTATATAAACTGGAGGATTTTAGTCTGTAGGACAACATACAATCATACCATAGGCTAGCTTCTAGGGTTTAGCCTCTCTGATCTCATGGTAGATCTACTCTTGTAATACTCATATCATCAAGAACAATCAAGCAGGACGTAGGGTTTTACCTCTATCAAGAGGGCCCGAACCTAGGTAAAACATCGTGTCCCCTGCCTCCTGTTACCATCCGCCTTAGACGCACAGTTCGGGAGCCCCTACCCAAGATCCGCCAGTTTTGATACCGACATTGGTGCTTTCACTGAGAGTTCCACTGTGTCGTCACCATAAGGCTCGATGGCTCCTTCGATCATTGCTAGCGATGCGGTCCAGGGTGAGGCTTTCCTCCCCGGACAGATCTTCATATTCGGCGGCTTTGCACTGCAGGCCAATTCGCTTGGCCATCTAGAACAGATTGAGAGCTACGCCCCTGGCCATCAGGTCAGATTTGGAAATTTGAACTACACAGCCGATATCCGTGGAGACTTGATCTTCGACGGATTCGAGCCCATGCCGGACACGTTGTGCAATCGCGACGAGCATGGCGTAACTCTACCGTCGGACAGTGTTCGGGAGATCGCGTCCGCAGCTACTCCGGCCTTTAATCCGGAGCAAGTCGCGCCATCCGAGAGCGGAGGGATGGACCCTGCCATGGAGGCCGCACTCTCAGTGGCGATGGAGCCGGATACTAACTTCACCCCTTATGAGATCTGTGTTGCCGAACCACTGGATTCATCTACGGCCACGGACTCCAAGCCGCTCATATCCATGCCCGTCGAATCCGACTGGGCGCCAATCATGGAATTCACCTCAGCGGACATCTTTCAGCACTTACCCTTCGGGGATGTGCTAAATTCTTTAATGTCCCTCTCACTGTCAGGAGAACCTTGGCCGAACTATGTCCGGCTAGAATGGGATGCGGACGACGAAGAAATTCGCTGCCCACCCAGCACCCACTTAGTAGCCACTATCGATGACTTAACCGACATGCTCGACTTCGGCTCCGAGGACTTCGACGGTATGGACGATGAAGTCGGAGATGAACCGGAACCACCGCCCACAGGGCGCTGGACCGCTACTTCATCACATGACGTATACATGGTGGACACCCCCAATGAAGCCACTGGCGACGAGAAATCGGAGGATGACCCCTCCAAGAAGCAACCCAAGCGCCAACGTCAGCGGTGCCGCCCTAAGTCCCGCCATAGCAAAAATAGCGATAACAATAGTCCACGCGACTCCGGAAAAGACGACAACTGCACCACCCCGGTGGCAGAAAACGATCAAGATGCAAACAACAAACATAGTATGGATCCGACGTCTGAACACGATGATGCCAAAGATAAGCATCATCAATCCCCGTCTAGGGAAGAAAACAGTCCGGACGATGATGCACCCATCATCCTGGAAACACACTTGGAGCAAGAGAACCTCCGCAGAAGGCTTACTGCCATAGCGAGAAGCCTGAAGAAACAGAAGCAAAGGCTCAAGGTCGCACAAGATATGCTCAACAGCAAGTGGAACAAAGTAACAAAGTATGGTAGAAGCTACCACCCAAATATCTATCCAAAGCGCAAGCTATTACCGGAATTCGACGACGAGGCCTTAGAGCCCATACAACCGATAAGTGATACGACCAACCGGCCAGATCCACCACCCTGTGAACGCGATAGAGCGGCTAACAAAGTCACACATAAGTCAACACACGTTCTACGTGAGAACTTGCGTCAAAAATCCGGCACAACTAGATCTATCTATTGATCTAGGAAGCGCGCTACAGTACACAACCAACATCGAACACTACAACCATCCGAACACTATGGCGCATCCCAATACAGGGGTGCCACACACCCACTATGTTTCACTAATGAGGTGCTGGATCACGAATTCCCAGAAGGATTGAAACCAGTGAACATAGAGGCGTACGACGGAACCACAGACCCTAGAGTCTGGATAGAGGACTTCATCCTCCACATTCATATGGCTCGTGGAGACGATCTCCATGCCATAAATACTTGCCCCTCAAGCTTAAAGGGCCAGCTAGGCACTGGCTGAAAAGCCTCCCTGAAAACTCAATTGGAAGTTGGGAGGAGCTCGAGGACGCTTTCTGGGCCAATTTTCAAGGGACTTATGTCCAACCTCCGGATGCAGACGATTTAAGTCACATAATCCAACAATCCGGAGAGTCCGCCCGAAAGCTTTGGAACAGGTTCCTCACTAAGAAGAACCAAATAGTCGACTGTCTGCACGCCAAAGCCTTAGCAGCTTTTAAACATAGCGTCCAGGACGAATGGCTCGCTAGACACCTCGGTCAAGAAAAAACGAGACCAATGGCCCGCTTTTGTGCGAGCGAGGACAGCTGGTTGGCCCGTAGCAGCACCAGCGACCCAAGCACATCCGAAGTAAGGGATGTCAATGGTAAACCACGACGCAACAAAAACAAGCGTCAAAATAAAGAAGGTAGCCCAGATAATACGGCGGTAAACGCCGGATTCAGGGGCTCCCAACCAGGTCAGCGGAAAAAGCCTTTCAAAGGCAGCAGAGAAGGACAATCTGGCCTAAACAAAATTCTTGACAAGCTCTGTCAGATTCACGGCACCCCAGACAAACCTGCAAATCATACCCACAGAGAATGTTGGGTCTTCAAGCAGGCCGGTAAGCTAAATGCCGAACACAAAGGGGAGGAGACACCAAGTGAAGACGAGGATGAACCTTGCCAGCAAAGCGACGGAGGACAGAAAAAATTCCCACCGGAGGTTAAAATAGTAAATGTGATCAATGTGACAAGGAGGAGAAGCAATCACGCACTCCGATGCACACGCGCCATCGAGCCCGTCACCCCTAGGTCCAACCCCTGGTTGGCCTGCCCGATCACTTTTGATCGTAGGGATCACGATACACATATCCGGCGCGAAGGACTGACGGCCTTGGTGTTAGACCCAATAATAAATGGGTACCATTTCACAAGGGTCCTCATGGACAGCGGCAGTGATCTCAATCTGATATATCAAGACACAGTCCGCAAAATGGGGATAGACCCGACACAAATAAGCCACAGTAATACTACCTTCAAGGGAGTAATACCAGGCCAAGAGGCCCACTGTACGGGCTCTCTACTACCAGAGGTAGTATTCGGTTCTCCCAACAACTTCCGACGTGAAACGTTAACTCTTCACATCACTCCATTCCGAAGTGATTTTCAAGCACTACACGGAAGGGTGGCTTTCGCCCGTTTTAACGCAATACCGCATTATGCTTTTCTCAAGCTCAAGATGCCCGGTCCACGAGGCGTCATTACAATTAGCGGAAATACCAACCGTTCTTCACGTACAGAAGAGGACGCGGCGGTTCTAACAGCCGCTCACTAGATGGCCTCACCAACCAGAAAAATGGCAGGTCGTCAAGACCACGGACACGGTTGGACGAGTCCTATGTTCCATCATACATGTATAAGATTGGTTTTTGAACCCTCATAAAGCGATACCAGGGGCTTCCCGCGTGCAATCAGGGCCAGCCCGGCTCAACTAGGCTTCTCTGGAATTCTGATAACTCATTCTTCTTTTCGGCACGACAACTTTCATCTAAGTTCTTTCCTTTTTGCAGGTTACAATCGTGCTACACCCATCCAGGACATGGCACAACGGAGATACAGGTGCAGACGTGCAGCATGGACCCGCCAAAAGGTTTCTTTTTAGATTAAGGCCCTGCGTAAACCATTTTTTACTGTCTCTTGTTCCTCACATCCTCCGGATACTCCACACAACCGAGAAGGATGCCGACATTATTGGCATGTGGCCACGCCAGGATTTTGCACGTACCTGGACACATGGGGTTTCTTATAAAGGGCATTGTTTAGCCCGGTATAAATTACCAAACAACTTAGGGAGTGTTCGACGTCGTGAGTTTGGCCCTAGATGCATCAGCTCCGAATCATGCCTTTGGTCAAATGTTGGGTTTGCTTGGCTCCCATGTTTTGGTACCTTACATTCCGTTATATCGGCTAAGGTAGCATTGGGAGAACTACTGTGATTGTGACCTGGTTCATCCGGATGAGCACCTTAGTAGAGAAAGCCAAAAACTCACTGTCATGATATAGCGAGAGACTGGTCAACCACTCGATGACTAATCGGAATCTTCGGGATTCCTCCACATTAACGAAGGGCCGTTTCCTGGTCATGTACGTACGCGCACCGTATTCAGACGAGCGCAGAAGTACCAGGGGCTATATAGTAGCCCCACTGTCAAACTCCTATGGCTAAGTGAAAGTGTTAAAACAATATAGTCCGATTGCCTCGTTCGCTACGCTATCACCTCCTTAACGGACCAAGACGTTGGATCAAGTGTGGATAGGCATCTTGTGTGAACACCCCCGCATTATATGCGTGGGGGCGGAAGCCGACGACTACAAACTTTCAGGTTATATACATATACACATAAACGGCCGCACAGGAGGCATCATAGTACTTTCGGGGAAAAGTATAAATACAGCCTTGATTAATTTAGACAAACATTGTTTGTACAATGGGACTACATGTCACTGGAAAATAATATTCTTCGAGCACTGAGCCTCTATCGAGCGAGCGCCTTCAAGGACTTCTTCAAAGTAGTGCTCGGCAGCCACTCGGCCTATGGCCGAACCCTGTGCCGCAATAGTGGTGGCCTCCATCTCCGCCCAGTATGTTTTGACACGGGCTAGGGCCATCCGCGCACCTTCTATGCACGCTGATCTCTTTACAGCATCAATGCGTGGCATAGCTTCAAGGAATTGTTGCACTAAGCTAAAGTAGCTACTCGGCCTTGGCGCTCCCAGCCACAGGTGATCCACAACGGACCTCATGGCAAGTCCGGACAACCTATGGAGCTCGGCCCAACCGGTCAATCGCTCATTCAGCAGCAGCGGACGGACTGGAGCGTGAAACTGGGACCAGAATAGCTTCTCCACTTCGGGACCTTTCTGATCCTTGAAGTACTCGGCTGCATCAGCATCACTTGTAGCCAAATCCATGTACTCGTCCGCAGAACTCCATAGCCGGTCCAGAGGAGCATACTTCGGATCTCTGAACTTAGTCCGCAACAAGAAGAGCTTCCCAGACACGATATCGGCAGCTTGATTCAGCTCCTCCTTAGTCGCTCTAATTTTGGAGCGGGCTTCCTTGGCAGCCACCCGGGCCTTCTCAAGGTCTGTCGCTTTCGCCTGGTCTTCTTCTTCAAGAAGCCAGTAACCGTTAGCAACATCTTTTAATTCTACATCCATCTTGGCTATTTTTTCCTTGCTTTCGCAATGCGCGGCTTGTTCGGCCCTTAACTCTTCGACCGCCTTTAAAGTGGCCGCACTGCTACTCCTGGCTTGCTCCTTGGCTTGGGCAAGCTCTGCCCGAAGGGTCTCCACGGTGGCAGCTCCATCTGCAGTCACAACATATTAAAGATACTGGCATCATGCTGCTCTTACTATGTGACGATCACCAGAAAAATCAGTCACCTTGTGCCTCGTCAAGCCGCTTGTTGACAAGCACGACGTCGGCATCTGCCACATCCAACTGCCGCTTTAGTTCAGCAAACTCATCAGTCTGGCTAGCCACTGGAGCTTCAACCACCTGCACATAAAGGCGGTCTGGTTATTACCTGGGACTATGATCCTCTGTTTGCTGCCGTTCTTGACGATAACCAGAGTCTCAGGGGCTACTATCTACATGGGCATACATAATGTATGCGGTACTTTTAAAGGCATACATTATTTCACGTACCTCGAAGCCTTTCAGCAGACTCATAAAAGCTTCGTGCAAACCACTTTCAGCGGATGAAATCCTTTCAATTACCGTACCCATTAGCGTACGATGTGCTTCCGAGACGACAGCTTGCCCCAGAAGATCCTTCAGCACGTCCGACCGCACACTATACGGACCCTTGCTGTCGCTCTCCTCAGGAGCCGATACTGGGGACGCTGGGTAGCCAAAGGGTTATCTTCCGGCGATATTGGATCCGGAGATACCCTTCGCGACGACACTTCAAGGTTGCCCGCTTCTTGAGCTGGGGAGTCCGGGGGAGGTGTTTCGCTCTCCATCATCTCCGGAAGAAGATCCCCCAAAGATGAACTCTGTCGAGAAGAGCTGCGATCCGGACTACAATTTACAAGAATCGGTTATTGTCTTTGGAAGTAAGGTAGGACATCTTCACTAGTAAGTACTTTTTGATTACTTACAGCTCAGTAGAGGGCTGATCCCCGTGCGGACATTGTGCGGCAAGAATACCCTCCGAGGTAGGACCCTTTGGTGGAGATTTCTTCTCCCGTTTGGAAACCTTAGTTTCCGGATCTTCAGAGGTAGTCCTCTTCCTTCCCCGGGGAGGGAGAATGTCAGATTCTTCCCCTTGGTTATCCTCCCTCATGGAGGCACTCATTCCTTCGATTGAAATAGGTAGTGATGGAGGCCCGCTTTCGCCCTCTTTATTTCCCCTTCATCTTCCTTTGAGGGCACTAGACGAGGTACTGGCTCGAGCATCTTTTCCAGCACCGGATTGTCCAAGCCTTCAGGAAGGGGGGCCGAACACCGGATCATCTTCGCCTTTGCTATCTAGTCCTGGTCAAAGAGTGATTCGTCAGAATGATGTCATGATAAACAAAAGGACATTGTGTTCGACCAGGGGATTACTTACTTGGGAAGCGGGGCGGTTGCAGCTCAGGCCCACGTCCTCGGTAGTGTCCGGACACTCTATTTGGGGTCCGAAGAACGATTTGTACATCTCCTCGTGCGTCATGCCGAGGAAATGTTGAATAGTGCACGGTCCTTCCGAGTTGAATTCCCACATGCGGAGGGGCCGACGTTTGCAAGGCTGGACTTGACGAACCAGCATAACTTGCATTACCATAACCAGACCGAAATCTCCCTCGAAGAGATCTCGAATACGGCTCTGTAGTACTGGCACATCCTTGACTGGACCCCAGCTCAGCCCCCTGCTGATCCATGACATCAGTTGTGGTGGGGGGCCCGAGCGAAATGTGGGGGGAGCTACCCATTTGGCACTTCGGGGAGCTGGGACATAAAACCACTCCCATTGCCACAATCCGGACACCCGTGGAAAGGAACCCTTTGGCCATGGAGCGTCAGCAATTTTGCTTATTAAAGCGCCTCCGCACGCTGCATACTGCCCCTTGACCATCTTCGGTTTCACATCGAAGGTCTTGAGCCACATGCCGAAGTGAGGGGTAATGCGGAGGAAGGCCTCACACACGACAATAAATGACAAGATGTGAAGAAGGGAATCTGGGGCCAAATCGTGAAAATCCAGCCCGTAATAGAACATAAGACCCCTGGCAAAGGGATCCAGAGCGAGGCCTAGTCCTCGGAGGAAGTGGGAGACAAACACAACGCTCTCGTTGGGTTCGGGAGTAGGGACGACTTGCCCTCGGGCGGGCAGCATATGCGAAATTTCGGCGGTCAGATATATGGCCTCCCTCAACTTCTTGATGTCCTCCTCCGTGATGGAGGAAGGCACCCACCGGCCTTGAAGGCTGGATCCGGATATGATTGAAGGTCCGAAGCACCTGACCTGAGCTTTGGGTGTTAGAACTCGAGGGCGGGGAAGGATTCGATTGAGCACATGAGGGAAAAATAAAATGCCTTGTCCATTTATAAAGGGGATGAATATCAGGCGTCCTCCTCGTGGCCGTTCAAGACTTACCTAAGATCTAGGAGTCATACTAACAGGCACGGTTGGGTTACCCACGTTTGTATTGATGAGAATCCCGTGATGAGGGGAACACGATCTCTGCTTTGACAAGACGTGGCAAGAAACCGCCTCGCGTTTTGTGCGGGGCTGGTTAAAGAAAAACGGTTCTAATAATTATCGGGCCGTGGTGTGATGTCATGCTACCAAAACACGTCAGCAGATTAGATTTGTGGAAATATTATTCTCTCTATGGTGGTATGTGGAACTTATTTTGCAGGGTCGGACACTATCCTTGTATTCAAACTCTTCCGTGGTGTATTCGAAGGAGGAACCCTCCTTGCAATGCCGAAGACAACACTGCGCGCCGGACTCATCGTCATTGAAGCCTGGTTCAGGGGCTACTGAGGGAGTCCTGGATTAGGGGGTCTCCGGACAGCCGGACTATATCCTTTGGCCGGACTGTTGGACTATCAAGATACAAGATTGAAGACTTCGTCCCATGTCCGGATGGGACTCTACTTGGCGTGGAAGGCAAGCTAGGCAATACGGATATGGATATCTCCTCCTTTGTAACCGACCTTGTGTAACCCTAGCCTCCTCTGGTGTCTATATAAACTGGAGGATTTTAGTCTGTAGGACAACATACAATCATACCATAGGCTAGCTTCTAGGGTTTAGCCTCTCTGATCTCGTGGTAGATCTACTCTTGTAATACTCATATCATCAAGAACAATCAAGTAGGACGTAGGGTTTTACCTCTATCAAGAGGGCCCGAACCTGGGTAAAACATTGTGTCCCCTGCCTCCTGTTACCATCCGCCTTAGACGCACAGTTCGGGACCCCCTACCCGAGATCCGCCGGTTTTGACACTGACAGGCACAATTATCATCAGCCAGGAAAGGTAATACGAATGCAACATTGACACAATGAACGAATGGGCAACCAAAGCAGCACTACAATTCAGTAATGTAGATGATATGAGATAGTACACTCATGCAGCTCAGTACGCAAAACTACCAGCCAGCTTTCCTTACAAAAATCAACATTGTCGCCTTTAACATTTTGCTACAACTAAATTTAGATCTGATAAAGGTTGGATTCACACCGATTAACAAAATACATGCTGATGTAAAAATATAGTGATATACAGAAGGTACTTACATCAGCATTTGAGAACAAAGAATTCCCGCAAGATACTTTCCTCGAATATGATGCCTGTGGAGGAAGTCTTCTATCATTTAACCTTATTTTCTAAAAGAGAGATGGGTAAGAAACATGTAGAAAATATGATCAGAATGCTATAAAATTTCATGATTCGAGGATATGCACACGCTTCTTAGAATGGAGTTGACATATTTTCGCTGGACTGGAGCGGACTAGTTGTTTGGCCACTGGAATCTGCTTATTATCAGTGGGAGTTGGGTTTCTCTGTGCTGGAGCAGTATCTATGAAAACTGGAGTTGGTTTACTATCTCCTGGCATTTGGATATTTGCAAAGACCTGGTTTGGAACCCTTCAGATTCTAACATAGCCGTCTTCCCCTTGCATGTCTTATATAGAAGAATGGTGCTTCAATTATAAAACATGCTACATCAGAGATGGAATAAGTACTGAAGAATAGAAAGGCATGACATATTGACATGTATTCCCTCCATCCGGAAATAAGTGGATGGGTCTAGGCATATTTCAATTCTAGACATATCCATTTTTATCCATTTCTGCGACATGTAATCCAGACGGAGGGAGTATGATGTAAGAGCTAGGGATACGACAGGATAGCAGTGTAAAAAAACACTACTTGAATGTAAACCTGTATGCTAGTGGAATACATACAGAAAAACACTAAGGCAACATATGCGTGTATGATTGGGAAACTAAGATGGCATTGCAACAGACCACTAGAAGAGCAGTTCAATGTAAAAAAAAGAACATGGTATGGTACACAAATGAAGTACATACTGATGAATAACAATGCATAAGATATTCAGAAGCATGATGTCCAAACTAAGAAGATGGCATTGCGATAGAGTAGAATGACAGTACTTGAATTTGAAAACATGTTATCATGAATGGAATATGTACTTAAAAATAGGAAGGCATGCCATATTTACATGCATGATCAGTAGGCTAAGCACAAGGCATTGCAACAGAGTACATGCACTCTAGGACATTATATGCATGTTGTACCCATATCATGGGCCAAGTTAGAGCAAGGACATTGTGGGGTGAATAGGATTCATCATCTTTCTGTAAATCTTGTGAAGAATTGCCTTTACATGTTCAGTACCAACTGCAAGGTCCAAGCCAAGTTCGACGGTGGTTCTTATCCCCCGCCCTAGATCAGCTCGAGGAGCTCAGCTTTGAAGCTGGACGATGTCGCTATCTGTCGCCGTCCGCGCTCCACCTCACGCCAAAGCTGCGCCACGCCAGCTTCAGCTCCTGCTATCTTCCCCAGATTAATGCCGTGCCCGCCCTTCTTCTCCCTCAACTCAAGAAGCTCGACCTCTTCGACGTTGACATCTCGAAGAAGGTTATGGAGCACCTGCTCCGCAGATGTACTACGCTCTAGTACCTTCATCTTGAGCAGATCCACGAGTTCATTAGCCTCCACATCACCTCAATGAATCTCTGATGGATTTATGTGTCTTGCTGGCCTCGCAACAAGACGTCAGTTGGGAAGAGATCACTCGAGCTATTCCATGTTACGGTCATTGAGAATGCACCTTTCCTTGAGAGATTGCTTGTATCTGATCTAGAAGGTCCAACAAAAAATCAAGGTCATTGACGCGCCGAAATTGACAGCGCTGGTGTACCCGTTTGCCAAATTCTCCAAACTCTTTATTGGATCTGTAATCGTTCAAGTACAACACTCATATTCTTCGCCGTCTTCTTGAAATTCACATTTTTAAATTTCTTCTTGATGTATTTACGACTGTCATCCAGAAAATGATTCCCACAAGCTTTACCCAGTCTATGCGCACAGTGAAGATCTTGGCAATAAAATCTATTGGCCCCAATCTGGATCAAGTTGTTGGATTCCTTACATGCTTTCCGTGCACGGAGAAGCTACTCATCGAGGTGAAACTTCTTTCCTATTAGTAAACGGTAATCACAACGTAGCTCAATTTTTTTTCTCGTAATTTTCCCAAATTACGATGACAAGTGTAGTGTTCAAAACTGCATCTACGTACTGCACCGAAAGAAATGTTTTTAGTAATTTTTCTCACATGATCACCTGCATGTTTTTTTTGTTGTACTACTATAGTAGCCTAGGCTAGTCATAGTGGCAAGTAACTTAGACTAGTAGCTCTATGGTTACCCTAAGAGCAAGTACTACCTCCATCCTGGTTTACTCTTCCTATTTTGTAGTATCAAAATTCGACCATAGATTTAACTGACAAAATGTTAATGCATGTCACTAAAAATTATATCGTTGGATTCGTATTTGAACATAATTTCAAATGGTATAATTTTTGGTGACATGCATCGACATTTTCTTAGGTAAATCTGTGGTCAAAATTTTACACTAAATACGAGGTAGTACAAAAGTGGGCTATAACGGCCCTCCACTATGTAGGCCAAAACATGTGCCAAATTCACTTGTGATGCATTTGGCATCGATGCCCCTCCATTGCTCACCTGGTGCCCCGATCTGGATCACCTACTTTGCTCCGGTGCCAAATTTAACTCACGCAATGAAAAAATACTTGCACGGGAGAGGGAGAGGACCGAGGCAATAAAAAACACTTGTTTGGGAGAGTGAGAGGCTGGTGTAGTTGGTTTGATTGATTTGTTTATACATGTGGGTCTGTGTGCACAGCGTTGCCAACTCTCTCACATCGCTAGAGCGGTGCCAAAATCTTTTGATTTGACATCGATGCATATTATGTGGCATACTTTTGAGAAATATGGCATCAGCCACATAGTGGAAGGCAACAAATGCCCAAGCTCTTCACGTGCTCCTAGGTAAATGAGAGGAAAGAGAGAGAGAGTGAAAAAATATGACTAGCCAACCAACCCTATCGTATGAGCGAATGATATTGGTACCTCTTGATGACACGACAATCTTATACAGCCAGCTGCTCTAATATGTTCTCTTCTTTTGCAGATAAAAAAGACTCGAAAGTGAAAAATGTGTTGCACTATAACAATCTCATCGAATGCCTTGATCTCCATCTTAAAGAAATTGATTTGATCGACTACCGAGGAAGCACATATGAGATTAAATTGGCCAGGTTCTTTGTTCTGGAGGCAAGTGTGCTCAAGGTAATGAGGTTTGGTGTTCTCTTGCACAACAATGAATGACGTGCTGATCACTGCAGGCATCTAAGCCTAAATGACAAAGTCTCCGCAGAAGCTGATTTTTTTTGAAACATCAAGTGGCCAGAGACTCGAAAATTTATTTGCCCATTAGTGACTTGTCAAGGCGGTGGATTTTAGTTTGTACTATAATGCCACATCCACCTAAAGTAACGAAAGTTCTTACATAAACTTCCTAGTAATTCCCTCTTCGTAGGTGTGATACGTCTCCAACGTATCTACTTTTCCAAACTCTTTTGCCCTTGTTTTGGACTCCAACTTGAATGATTTGAATGGAACTAACCTGGACTAATGTTGTTTTCAGCAGAATTGCCATGGTGTTATTTTTGTGTAGAATAAAAAGTTCTCGGAATGACCTGAAAATCAACGGAGATAACTTTTGGAATTAATAAAAAATATTGGTGAAATAACCAGTAGCAGGGGGGCCACACCCTAGCCACAAGGGTGGGGGCGCGCCCTCTGACCTTGTTGCCCCCCTGGACCTCCACCGACCTCAACTCCAACTCCATATATTCACTTTCGGGGAGAAACAATCAGAGAGAATGATTCATCCCATTTTACGATACGGAGCCGCCGCCAAGCCATGTTCTTCCTCGAGAGGGCAGATCTGCAGTCTTTTGGGGGCTCCGGAGAGGGGAATCCGTCGCCATCGTCATCATCAACCATCCTCCACCACCAATTTCATGATGCTCACCGCCGTCCATGAGTAAAACCATCGTAGGCTCGCTGGACCGTGATGGGTTGGATGAGATTTACCATGTAATCGAGTTATTTTTGTTAGGGTTTGATCCCTTGTATGCACTATGTTCTAAGATTGATGTTGCTATGCTTTTTGCTATGCATAATGCTTGTCACTAGGGCCCGAGTGCCATGATTTCAGATATGAACCTATTATGTTTTCATGAATATATTTGTGTTCTTGATCCGGTATTGCAAGTTATAGTCACCTACTATGTGTTATGATCCGGTAACCCCGGAGTGATAATAGTCGGGACCACTCCTGGTGATGCCGTAGTTTGATGAGTTCATGTATTCACTAAGTGTTAATACTTTGGTCCAGTACTCTATTAAAAGGATGCCTTAATATCCCTTAGTTTCCAATAGGACCCTCGCTGCCACGGGAGGGTAGGACAAAAGATGTCATGGAAGTTCTTTTCCATAAGCACATATGACTATATTTGGAATACATGCCTACATTATAGTGATGAACTGGAGCTAGTTATATGTCACCCTATGTTATAACCATTGCATGATGAATGCCATCCGACATAATTAGCCATCAGTTATCCATTGCCTACGAGTTTTTCACATATTGATCTTCGCTTAGTTACTTTCCCGTTGCCATTGTTACGATTGCTATAAAACTGCTACTGTTACTTTTTCCACCGTCACCGTTACTTCCATACTACTTTGCTACTAAATACTTTGCTGCAGATATTAAGTCCTTCAGGTATGGTTGAATTGACAACTCAGCTGCTAATACTCAAGAATATTCTTTAGCTCGCCTTGTGTCGAATCAATAAATTTGGGTTGAATACTCTACCCTCGAAAACTGTTGTGATCCCCTATACTTGTGGGTTATCAAGACCTTTTTCTAGCATCGTTGCCGGGGAGCATAGCTCTATTCTTTGAGTCACTTGGGATTTATATTTGTTGATCACTATGAGGAATTTGAAAGATCAAAGAACCAAGATTTTTCCCTCAACTACAAGGCAAGGTAAGTGCTACCTCTTGAGCAAGCATTGGTTTTCCCTTGAAGAGGAAAGGGTGATGCAGCAAGTAGCGTAAGTATTTCCCTTAGTTTTTGAGAACCAAGGTATCAATCCAGTAGGAGGTAACACACAAGTCACCTAGTACCTGCACAAACAAACAAGAACATCGCAACCAACGCGGTAAAGGGGTTGTCAGTACCTTCACGGTCACTTACGAAAGTGAGATCTGATAGAGATAATAAGATACATATTTTTGGTATTTTTATGGTATAGATTGGAAAATAAAGTTTGCAAAATAAAAGGTAATAGAAATAGCAAATTGATATATGATGGAAGATAGACCCGGGGGCCATAGGTTTCACTAGTGACTTCTCTCAAGATAGCAAATTCTATGGTGCGTGAACAAATTACTATCGAGAAATTGATAGAAAAGCGAATACTTATGAGAATATCTAGGCATGATCATGTATATAGGCATCACATCCGGGACAAGTAGACCGGAACGATTCTGCATCTACTACTATTACTCCACACATCGACCACTATCCAGCATGCATCTAGAGTATTAAGTTCATAAGAACAGAGTAACGTATTAGGCAAGTTGACATGATGTAGATTGATAAACTCAAGAAATATGATATAAAACCCATCTTTTTATCCTCGATGGCAACAATACAATACGTGCCTTGCTGCCCCTACTGTCACTGGGAAAGGACATCGCAAGATTGAACCAAAAGCTAAGCACTTCTCCCATTGCAAGAACGATCAATCTAGTAGGCCAAACCAAACTGATAATTCGAAGAGACTTGCAAAGATATTTAAATCATGCATAAAAGATTTCAGAGAAGAATCAAATATTGTTCATAGATAATCTTGATCATAAACCCACAATTGATTGTATCTTGACAAACACACCGCAAAAAGAATTACATCAAATAGATCTCCAAGAGAATCGAGGAGAACTTTGTATTGAGATCCAAAGAGAGAAAAGAAGCCATCTATCTAATAACTATGGGCCCGAAGGTCTATGGTAATCTACTCACACATCATCGGAGAGGCTATGGTGTTGATGTAGAAGCCCTCCGTGATCGATTCCCCCTCCGGCAGAGCACCGGAAAAGGCCCCAAGATGGGATCTCATGGGTACATAAGGTTTCGGCGGTGGAAATAGGGTTTCGTGGTGTTCCTGGATGTTTTCATGGTATATGGGTATATATAGGAGGAAGAAGTACGTCGGTGGAGCTGCGAGGGGCCCACGAGGGTGGGGGGCATGCCTACCCCCCTGGGCGCACCTCCCTGCCTCGTGGCCTCCTCGCTTCTTTCTTGACGCCCACTCCAAGTCTCCTGGATCACATTTGTTCCAAAAATAACTCTCTTGAAGGTTTAATTCCGTTTGATATTCCTTTTCTGTGAAACACTGAAATAGGCAAAAAAACAGCAATTTGCACTTGGCCTTTGGTTAGTAGGTTAGTCCCAAAAATAATATAAAAAGGTAAATTAAAGCCCATTAAACATCCAAAACAGATGATATAATAGCATGGACCAATCAAAAATTATAGATACGTTGGAGACGTATCAAGCATCCCCAAGCTTAGTTCCTGCTCGTCCTCGAGTAGGTAAATGATAAAAACAGAATTTTTGATGTGGAATGCTACCTAGCATAATTCTCAATGTAATTTTCTTTATTGTGGCATGAATGTTCAGATCTGAAAGATTCAAGACAAAAGTTTAATATTGACAAAAAATAATAATACTTCAAGCATACTAACAAAGCAATCATGTCTTCTCAAAATAACATGGCCAAAGAAAGTTATCCCTACAAAATCATATAGTCTGGCTATGCTCTATCTTCACAACTCAAAATATTTAAATCATGCACAACCCCGATGACAAGCCAAGCATTTGTTTCATACTTTTGGTGTTCTCAAACTTTTTCAATCTTCACGCAATATATGAGCGTGAGCCATGGACATAGCACTATAGGTCGAATAGAATGGTGGTTGTGGAGAAGACAAAAGGAGAAGATAGTCTCACATCAACCAGGCGTATCAACGGGCTATGGAGATGCCCATCAATAGATATCAATGTGAGTGAGTAGGGATTGCCATGCAACGGATGCACTAGAGCTATAAGTGTATGAAAGCTCAAAAAGAAACTAAGTGGGTGTGCATCCAACTTGCTTGCTCATGAAGACCTAGGGCATTTTGAGGAAGCCCATCACTGGAGTATACAATCCAAGTTCTATAATGTAAAATTCCGACTAGTATATGAAATTGACAACATAGGAGACTCTCTATCATGAAGATCATGGTGCTACTTTGAAGCACAAGTGTGGTAAAAGGATAGTAGCACTGTCCCTTCTCTCTTTTTCTCCCAGTTTTTTGGGCCTTCTCTTTTTTATGGCCTTTCTCTTTTTTTTCGTCCGGACTCTCATCCCGACTTGTGGGGGAATCATAGTCTCCATCATCCTTTCCTCACTTGGGACAATGCTCTAATAATGATGATCATCACACTTTTATTTACTTACAACTCAAAAATTACAACTCGATACTAGAACAAAATATGACTCTATGTGAATGCCTCCGGCGGTGTACCGGGATGTGCAATGAATCAAGAGTGACATGTATGAAAGAATTATGAACGTGGCTTTGCCACAAATACGATGTCAGCTACATGATCATGCAAAGCAATATGACAATGATGAAGCATGTCATAATAAACGGAACGGTGGTAAGTTACATGGCAATATATCTCGGAATGGCTATGGAAATGCCATCATAGGTAGGTATGGTGGCTGTTTTGAGGAAGGTATAAGGTGAGTTTATGGTACCAGCGAAAGTTGCGCAGTACTAGAGAGGCTAGCAATGGTGGAAGGGCGAGAGTGCATATAATCTATGGACTCAACATTAGTCATAAAGAACTCACATACTTATTGCAAAAATCTATTAGTTATCGAAACAAAGTACTACACGCATGCTCCTAGGGGGATAGATTGGTAGGAAAAGACCATCGCTCATCCCCGACCGCCACTCATAAGGAAGAGAATGAATAAATAAATCATGCTCCGACTTCATCACATAACGGTTCACCATACGTGCATGCTATGGGAATCACAAACGTTAACACAAGTATTTCTCAAATTCACAACTACTCAACTAGCATGACTCTAATATCACCATCTTCATATCTCAAAACAACCATCAAGTATCAAACCTCTCATAGTATTCAATGCACTTTTTATGATAGTTTTTAATATACCCATCTTGGATGCCTATCATATTAGTACTAATTTTATAGCCAAAGAAAATTACCAAGATGTTTTATAAGACTCTCAAAATAATATAAGTGAAGCATGAGAGATCAATAATTTCTATAAAATAAAACCACCACCGTGCTCTAAAAAGATATAAGTGAAGCACTAGAGCAAAATTATCTAGCTCAAAAGATATAAGTGAAGCACATAGAGTATCCTAACAAATTCCGATTCATGTGTCTCTCTCCCAAAAGGTGTGTACAGCAAGGATGATTGTAGTAAACTAAAAAGAAAATACTCAAATAATACAAGACGCTCCAAGCAAAACACATATCATGTGGTGAATAAAAATATAGCCTCAAGTAAAGTTACCGATAGACAAAGACGAAAGAGGGGATGCCTTCCGGGGCACCCCCAAGCTTAGGCTTTTGTTTGTACTTCAATTTTACCTTGGGGTGCCTTGGGCATCCCCAATCTTAGGCTCTTGCCACTCTTTATTCCAAA